>NC_064634.1:215682674-215985705 GCF_023864275.1 Schistocerca cancellata
CCAAAATTGTTCCATTGATAAACATCATACTTGGGCTCTATCAACTGTCTCATGACCACCATAACAGCTGTCGAAATAAGTGAGTGCATGGTACGAAATAAACTAAAGTTGTGCAACAAAGGAAAAATGTCTGGGCCTGATGGAACACCAGTGAGCTTCTACATATTGTGCGAAACAGTTCGTGACATACGTACTGAAAAATGCGCCGCCCATTCGCGTTTTAAAGAAGGTCTAAGATCATTTACAACTACTACTAGATATTCAAAATGTACTGAATTTACGAAAGAAGCTGAAGTCAACAGTACAAACATCACCTAGAAACAGACTGATGAACAGATCGATGTCTGTTCATGTAAAATCATGTAAATCTAGAGCCTTTAGGAACAAATTATCTTTTCCAAGAGCCACTAGATTGAGGTGTTATGGTGTTCACTTATTGTCTAGGAATATATCCCATGGAAATTAACAGCAAATACAGAGTTCATACTTGTTTTTTCCTGCCATCCTACCACATTTAAATTTCACATACCTATCTTATGTCAAGTGTTTCTACTTTGCGGGCACAATACAAAAAGTTAATTGTAACACTTCCCAACTGTTATCAGTGATGCCAAATAAGAAGATTCTACAAGAAGAGGAGAATGCGGCCTTAGATACATTTTTTGGGAGGATTGCCACCCGAACATCGGTCCGTGTTAGGGCAGAATTTCCGAAGAATTTAACTCATGCAGTCAAATCTGCTACAGCATTATCCCTTTATATGTTTGTGGTCGATTTTAGGGGCGCATTTTCTTATTATTTACGTTGTGATTTACTCCCTGTGGCTCCAGCACATCAGTGAGAACGTTTTATCGTTGGAAAAGTAGCCACAATGTAGTTCGCTAAATTCTTAGTCGATGGCAGGGGCACATTGCCATTGTGGTTGAAAAATCGACGACAGAATGTTGCCGATCGCGTCAGAAGCATTTATCGCATTTGTTACTTTGCAGGCAAGTGTATTGTTGTTGTTACATAAATTTTGCACATTGTAGTCGTTCTCTGAAGTTTTATCTTTGGAAAAGTGTCAATGGTGTCTTGAAATCGAAAATTAGTAGTCTCGAAATAAACGATTTGCTATTACACAGTTCAGCGAGCTCTTCATTACTGCTGTGCTGCCGAACTACAGGACTGTCTGTTTTTGTAAACTGTGACCCAGGAAGGTGTGGTCATCATTTTCATACACGCTTTTTGGTAAAGTAAAAGAACATCACAGAACTTGATATATAGCCAATAACTTTTCCGCTGCGATGTTATTTTCAAGTTGTATGCGCGTTTGGCTTGCTGCAATACAGAACTGGACATCCTACATTTTCTTCCGCTAGGCGTCAAGGCGATTTGCTTCGATGTAATTCTTATTTACGAAATATCTAGAGAAGCTGCTTGTACTGCGTACTATATGAGCGTTCAATGTTTTTTGCGGTCAATAATGGGTACATTTGGGTAATTTCTTTTGCAGCGAAATGACTAAACAAAGACAGGACGAAGCAGAGATACTGCAAATTCCTCCATATTCATGATCTGATATTTATTCGGCTGATTCTGAGTATGGGGATGATGCAGGTGCTGAAGATTCACTGATTCATCCTGAACCCAGGGCCAGTCAGTGCCTCCCTGATACAGTTCATCCTGTGCAGAATGGCAGTTCGACAGAGGACTTAAGACTTCAATGACAGTAGGCCCTACCTGTGATGAACGTGAAGATCCTGCAGTTATTACTCAGCCTCCACATTCTTTGATAAGTTCTGCTACTCATTCAGATAGTGACTCAGAGACTTATGGCACTGCTATAACTCTGGGGTAATATCAGTTCACTGAATGTAGAGGTTAACCAAGAAAATTCAGTGACAGTGTTTATGGTGAATATTTTGGGCCAAATTGTAAGAGTTCCATGACTAAGGAATTTGTTGCTAGCGCACTCGAGCACATGTAATTTTGATGGATTTGTCACGCGCTGCCTGCGATATGTAAGCTATAAGAGAATCTCAGACCAGAGAGCAGTGTTGTATGCAGTAAGAGCAGTGTCTGTAGCAGTAGCAGTAAGTTGTTGCTAGCAGTCTGGTGTATTGTTGGCTGGGACGGTCGTGTGGAGCTATGGCGGTGCCTGAGCGTTGTAGTATAAGGTAAAAGCAGCCTAGCGCATATGTAGTATTGTTATATCAAGTCCCATGTAAATGCTTTTAAAAATAAATCTCTTAATAATAATCTTTCTTATAAAAATTAACTTTTGACAATTATTCAACTCAATTTAAAGATTTTACTAATTTCTCCAATCCAAGGTCATCCTGATTATTGTAAAGAAAAATCAGTTATTTCATTTTATACATGACAAACCCATCGGCCAGCATTGCACAGGGCTGTGCCAGAAAAATTTCTTATAGGAGCAGATATATATGCGTTATCCGGCGACCTTATTGAGGTAAGAATTTCAATTTATTCAAAATGATCTTTCAGGGCCATGGTGCATCACTGCTGACGTCCAAAATTTACCAGTTTAAATTCACAGCCAATTATTGAAAGGTTATAAGTGAGGCACAATTTTATTGAGAGATTAGTCAAATTGTATTATTGGTAGTTTACGGAATTCATTATTGGGAGGTTACGCTGAATGTGAACTATAAATGATTATATTTTTAATGTTGGGATGTTTCGGAACTTTTCTGTTGGGAGGTTCCGGAACTTTTCTGTAGGGAGGTTTTGGAACTTTTCTGTTGGGAGGTTACAATTGTCGACAACCGGCCAGGCTCGTATTTCTTTGTGAATTTCTGAGTAGTAGTCAGTTATATATCTTCTCTTATTTACCTAATGCTAACTGTAGCTTGCACCTGGCGCAACGCATTTACTAATTTGTCACTCCTTCTTTCACAGATCATCGGCAATTTATTGCTCTTTGTTGTTATTGTATTTGTTCCATTTATGCTTTGTCTTTGTTTGATTTTGAGCTTCCCTTTGACTTCTGAAAATGCAGCGAAAGCTGCTAACAGTACATCGCGATGCGCAATGAGTGAAAAAGCCGACTCCAATAATTTGACCGATAATACTAGCGACATTCAGTGTCATAGTGATAATCCTCCAATTACAGATAATCAGTGCGTGCCGATCACCAGTAATGATTTTATTTCAAATGATGAACAAACAAATTCAATCATGTCCACTCTTAATTTAACGATAACTGATGACGCGGCACATTCCGTTACAATGAACGCTGCCCAGTTTGACACACCTGATTTGCAAAATTTACATAGTGAACAGATAAATGTTTATAACTAAAATGGACAATGTAGTCAAAATATGTAAGATTTATTTGATTCCGATGTAGTGACAAACAGTGCACATCCTATTAGCAAACCTTTTCGTGAATCAGACAATGACCCAATGGTTACACAATACGTGACAAATGCAGATACACGATCACACAGCACAGAAAATAGAGTCGCTAATTTTGGCATGGATGAAGTTGTGGCATTATTGCTACAACTTAATGAATCGAACAAACAACTTGAATGAATCGTGCAAACTACGCAATGAAAAATACGACAACCATTACAAACAACTTAATGAAGTGGCTCAGTCCAACATGTATGCTATTCAGAGAAGAACAGCTCTCAATCTGAACTTATACAAGCTGAAAGCTTTTATTGGTATACTAATTATAATGGGATTCCATTCTCTTCCGAGCATTCGCCAGTATTGGTCTACTGACTCCAACTTTCACGTACCAAGATTTGCAAACATAATATCACTCAAATGATTTCTAGAAATTGTTCGTTATTTGAATCTGAACAATGAAAAGATGTCCAGCAAAGGCGCTCCAGTCTATGACAAACTTTATAATGTAAGACCAATTTTGAATCATGTGAATGAAGTTTTCAGAGCGTCATTCAGTCCAAATAGATTCCTTTCAGTGGATGAAAGTATGATAGCATTCCAAGGCAGGACCTCTCTCAGTCAGTACATGCCACTCAAACCAATAAAGATGGACTACAAAGGTTTTGCTATATGCTGCTCTGTAACAGGATACTTGTTGAACTTTCAGATTTATGAAGGAAAGACTGATGACTGTAATACACTCGTGGGAGAGAAAGTTGTATTGTCAGTTTCATCATCGTTTCAACATTATGGATACTTTCTGTTTTACGATCATTTCTCTCCTATATAAACTGTTGCAGAAACGTATTTTTTGGTGTGGGACGATTTTATCTTCGAGGAGGTATTTCACAAAGGAAATTCTTTCAACCGATAAAGAACTTAGTATGAGGGAATCTGACTTCGCTATGTCAGGAGATGTGTCTGTAACAAAATGAAAAGGCAGGGGTACTAAGTCAGTCATTGTTGCAAGCAGTATGCACAATCCTACAGAGAATAAATTTGTGACACGCTGTGACAAGAAGGGGAGGCAGCAAATGATCACTTACTCTTAAGCCATTGCTGATTACAACCGCTATATGGATGGTGTAGATAGATTTGAGCAGCATCACGCATCCTACAATGTAGCATGAAAGTCTAGGCGTGGCTGGATGAAAATTTTTCATTACTTTATAGATGCAGCAAGACTGAATGCTTATTTTTTGTACAAAGAAACTACCAAACTAACCATGCACAGCAAACAGTGGTCACATTTAACATTCCGGAGCATACTGGAAAATGATGTAATAGATAGTTCTTGTTCCAGATCAAAGACGGCAACTATACCACACCCAAAAGTCCGTATTGGTAAAAATAACTCACACATCACTTCCACGGTCAGCTTGTCTCCTACTACTGCAGCACACATGCCTGTGAAAGGTACTTCAGGGAGGTACGCAATGTGCAGTACCCGAGCAAAACCGAAAAGAGTTCTTTTAATTGTATTTCCTGCAAGGTAGCACTTAGCAAGAAATATTTTGCACCATTTCACGGTATTAAATGATTGAGTGTTATTGGATGTACTTTACTTCGTTATCAAAATAATTTTTAAAGATGGATATGCTTACACAATTTAGTTAGAAAGGTAAAATTTTTATTTTCAATAGAAAAATTGTTTTGAAAATGTGAATTTTGTTCAAAATATTTGTTTTAATGTGAAACCCAGGCATAAAATAGTTTACCTCCTTCAAGAGATGCCTTTTTCAAACCATATGCGTTAAATATATGAGTCTACAGATTGTGGTCGAAAAACCAACCACAAAACATTCGGGTAATGTATGTGACAAATTGATTGTGGCCGATTTTTCACGAAGCAAAGTAATTTTTAAGAATTCAATTTTTCTTTGTCAGTGTAAAAAATCATATATTCCTATTTACACGTGTAAATAGAAACTTAGTAATGTTCGTTTCTCCTGCTTTGGAGGAAAAAATTGCTGTGCGCTATAAGGGGTTAGAGGAAATAGACGCTGTGACGAAATACAAGGAAAGAAAAAATATATTTTCTTCAAGGGTTTGTTGTTCCAGACGCGATCGGCAGGATCATAGCGCGAAAAACTGTCACCAACCACGGTGTACAAATTGTCAAATGGTGGGCCATACACATTGTGATTGTAACAGTACGGGGAAAGTTGCAAACAGGGTTTCACTAAACCGGACCAGGAACTCCAGAACCGCAGCCTGGCGTTCCCATTAAGATTCTATGCGGTCAGAGTGCATGCAAAGGTGGAGTGCTGTTTACCGGGCATTATTAAGGGTAAAACATTTAGACTGGAGCTCATGTGTCAGTCATAAGTTAACAGTGCTCTGAGGTCAGAAGATAAGAGCCTCCAGGATATAAGTAATACAGGCAGAGGTGACACACGTTCAGTAGTCTGTATGTCTCAAACCTTTCACATTGAGGGTGTGAATATTCCACGACGTTGCCGAAGTCGTATCAAGGGTAAGTGACGAATGTGATGTTATCCTAGGGTTAGATTTCCTGAATAAACGTCATGCCATAATAAACTTCGATTAGCAAACGGTGGAGCTCAGAAGGACATTGTTTCTGTTGGGTGACACAGCTTCTAATGATGCTCTGCCGCAAGATCCCTCTCCACAGAAAGTAGAACCAATTGAATCGTGAGCAATGTTCTTGAAATTAGATTCAGGGATAACATAGCATTCGGTGCAGGAAAACTACTTTAGCTGAACATTAATGATGCTTCACTCGTAAACTCACTATGCATAGTGAAACTGTTAGAGGAAAATGATGAACCAGACACAGGAGTTTTATGTGCAGGAGTGTAGTTAGTGCCGCAACAATTGATAGAGTAAAGAAGGTACCGAGGCACATAGATAATTTTGGGGCAGAAGACAACTAGCTACGAAAGGGAATGTTAATAGCTAACGTAAGTGCCTTAGAGGAAGATGATTTTGATTGGCCACATATAGAGAGTGACGGCGAAACAGCCACCTAAAAAACTGCATTTGTGACAAATTACCAGGGTCTTTACCAAGTTGTCGAAATCACATCACAAGTTAACATCAAGTTACAGTCACCCCAAAAAAAAATAACTATTGTTCATGCAAGCCAGTAGAAACCTTTTAAGGGAGTAACAAATGTAATGACACCAACAGAAGCAAATACTGTACCGAAGCATGCTGGACCACAGTAGCAAAAGGCCACTGATCAAACAACACAGAAGAATTATGCATCCAGAATACAAGAATCTACCATTCTAATGCAAATGTAAATAAGGTTCTTATACCACAGATTCTACCGATAATGTATTAACGGGGAATCAGGCACAGAAAAGGGAATTAGCAGAGTACATGAAGGCGAGTCCTGGTTTCTAAATAATAGGAAGTATCGACATGTGATTAGACACTGTGTGCTTAAGTAAGTATAAGTCATTCAGTAGAATTTATTGATAAGGGTATCTAGGTCACACAAAGTGCACAATAATTTTTCTGCTGCCGCAAAATCACAAATTTGTAAGCTGTGCTTAGCAATACTACTGTCCATATAACACTTATCCACAATAGGGTCCTAAATCTTTGCAGAAATACATTTCTTGTTTGCAGATATAAATAACATGAATTACGGACTAAAGGTGCACCAGTTGAGGAATGGTGTCATTTTTTTAGACACAATGTTATGGTACTAAATAAGCATCAGTGGACAGTAGTGTTGGAATATAATCCAAGGCAGGTACTTAATAAAATTAGGAGGTTAGATCTAGAATTCAGTACCTTAAATACTCGCAAAAACCAGGTGATAAGGGGAAATTTCAGTCAGATTACAGCATGGTCAAAAGAGATTCCAAAATCATGTACTGGATTGTAAGGCGTACCCAGGATCAGATTTACATTCTTATCACAGAGGTTTAGTGGTGAAGAGTAGTCTGAAGTTTAGGAGCTTAGTCAGGTAAAATCAATACGCAAAGATGTGGGATACGGAATTACTAAGGAATGACAGGCTTAAAGTTCTCTAATACTATAGACACAAAAAATGTTCAAATATGTTTGTGAATTCGTAACGGACCAAACTGCTGAAGTCATTAGTCCCTAGACTTACACACTACTTAAAATAAATTACACTAAGAACATCACACACATCCCTCTCCGAGGGAGAATTCGAACTTCTGGCGGGAGAGGCCAAGCAATTCGTGACACGACGCTTCAAACCGCACGGCCACTCCGCGCGGCTATAAATACAGCAATAAGGGACAGCAATCGGAATAGTTCAGTAGGTAGTACTGTTCAAGAGGAATGGACATTTCTAAAAAGGGCAATAACAGAAGTTGGAAAGCAGAACAAGGAAACTGCAAAGAAACCATGGTTAACGGAACGAATACTTCAGTAAGGAAGTACAAAACTGTTCACTGAAACTAAGGAACACAGAAATACAAGTCGCTGAGGAATGAAATAAATAGGAAGTGCAGAGAAGCTAAAACAAAATGACTGCATGAAGAATGTGAAGAAATCGAAAAAGAAATGACTCTCTGAAGGACTATTTAAGCATATAGGAAATATGAAAGTGAAAGAAAATATTGTAACATTAGGAAATCCACTGTTAAATGCAGAGGAGAGAGCAGATAGGTGGAAAGGTTACACTGAAGACCTCTAACAGGGCAAGATTTGTCTGATGTGATAGAAGAAGAAAAAGGAGTCGATTTAGAAAAGATAGCGAATCCAGTATTACTATTACAATTTAAGGGAGCTTTGGAGGACTTAAGATCAATTAAGGCAGAAGGGATAGATTCCATCAGAATTTCTAAATCACAGGGGGAAGTGGCAAGAAAACGACGAGCTCGCTGCCGCCGTTGGATAAGCAGCAGCCAGCATGAAGTCGTACTCTTACCTCACTTATTTGTTTCGTAGTTTAAATCTTAATTTCTTTGCTGTTTTTGGGTACTTGTATAGTTTAATTCACAAATTACTTGGGTATTATAGTATTTGAGAGTTGTAGCATCGCTTTTTAGTACCCGTATAGTGTAGATTCACGTAGACGTCAGTCATCTGTTTGTTTTGAACGGCTTGTGAGATAAAAGAGAAGAAAAAATGTTATGGATGGACAGGGACTGCGCCTGTTGTGTACGGATTCAGAGGGAATTGGCCACCGACCGTAAACAGCTGGAAGCTGTGTTGGCCGTGGTGGACGGGCTCCAGGCTGTTGCCCTAGGCCGAGGTGACATTGGGACACCTGAGGCGAGCGCTTTGGCGCCTCTGGAACCTGTATCATCGGCTGAGATCTCTGATGCCACTGCGCCCTCGGATTCGGACGTCCCTGCCTGTCGACTCTTGCTTGACGGTGATTGGCGACCCGTGATGGGGTCGCGAATCCATGGGCGGAAGGCCAAAGTTTTATGCTGGCCGCAAGGCTGTACCCTTACGTCTCCGTAACAGGTTTGAGGTACTGCCACTGCAGGAAGTACTTCTGAGCCAGCAAGGGCGGCCTCGCCTGTTACGGCTGTGGCCGGTCTTCCTGAGAGGTCCGGACAAGCGTCGAGGAGGGGATTGCTTGTCATTGGGAGCTCCAATGTTAGGCGGGTGATGGAGCCCCTTAGGGATATGGCAGCTAAGGACGAGAAGAAAGCCAATGTGCACTCCGTGTCATCTAAGATGTAGAAAGGGTCCTTCTAGATGCCATGAAGGGTACAGGGTGCAGCCAACTGCAGGTGGTGGCTCATGTCGGCACTAATGACATGTGTCGCTATGGATCGGAAGAGATTCTCTCTAGTTTCCGGCGACTATGTGAGTTGGTGAAGACTGCCAGTCTTGCTAGCGAGATGAAGGCAGAGCTCAGCATCTGCATCATCGTTGACAGAACCGATTGCGGACCTTTGGTACAGAGCAGAGTGGAGGGTCTGAATCAGAGGCTCAGATGGTTCTGCGACCATGTAGGCAGCAGATTCCTCGACTTGCGGCATAGGGTGGTGGGGTTTCGGGTTCCACTAAATAGGTGAGGTGTCCACTACACACAGGAGGCAGCTACACGGGTAGCAGGGGCTGTGTGGCGTGGACTGGGCCGTTTTTTAGATTAGACAGTTTCGGGAAAGATCAAAAAGGGCTTCAGTCTCAAAGGGTACAGGGCAAAGAAACGACGAGAATCGACCAAGCAACAGTCGGTATTGTAACTGTAAATTGTCGTAGCTGTGTTGGAAAAGTACCAGAGCTTCAAGCACTGATAGAAAGCACTGAAGCTGAAATCATTATAGGAACAGAAAATTGGCTAAAGCCTGAGATAAATTCTACCGAAATTCTTACAGAGGCGCAAACCGTGTTCAGAAAGGGTAGATTAAACAAAGTAGGTGGTGGTGTGTTTGTGTCTGTTGGTAGCAGTTTATCTTGTAGTGAAGTAGAAATAGATAGTTTCAGCGAATTACTATGGGTAGAGGTTATACTCAACAGCCGTACCAAAATAATAATTAGCTCCTTCTACTGACCCCGCGACTGAGATGATATAATAGCTGAACGGATCAAAGAAAACTTCAATCTCATTAAAAATAAATACCCCTCTCATACAGTTAGAATTGGTGGAGACTTCGATCTACACTCGATTTGTTGGCGCAAATACGTGTTCAAAGCCGGTGGTAGAGAGAAAACATCTTCCGAAATTATACTAAATGCTTTCTCTGAGAATTACTTTGAACAATTAGTTCATGAGCCCATACAAATTGTAAATGGTTGCGAAAACACACTTGACTTCTTAGCCACAAATAATCCTGATCTAATAGAGAGCGTCATGACGGATACAGGGATTAGTGAACGCAAGTTCATTGTAGCGAAGCTCAAAACCATATCAACCAAAACCACTAGGAATAAACGCAAAATATATCTATTTAAAATAGCAGATAAAAATTCGTTTAATACTAAGAGAGAGTCTCCATTCCTTCCAAGTTTATTATGTAAGTGTAGACCAGATATGGCTCAGTTTCAAAGATACTGTATCGACAGAAATAGATAGAGTCATATCACATGAGTTATTGAAATGCACCTAATACGGCTCCTGTATGTGTTCTAAGACAGAATATAGATGATTAAGAGCATCTTGTAGCATCCGCAACCTGACAGTTCAGCAAAGCAGAGAAAATTACTCCAGAATACGTAGAAGATACCATTAATAATCTGTGGTATTATGTACTTCCACTTTTTTTATGCGACCAAAAGCTTAAGGTAGTCACGGATCACGTTGCTCTGAAATGGATATTAGGACTGAAGAACACTTGCAGCAGAATAACAAGGTGGCCATTCTGTTTGAGTGAATCTAATTAGCCCGCATCTCGTGGTCATGCGGTAACGTTCTCGCTTCCCACGCCCGGGTTCCCGGGTTCGATTCCCGGTGGGGTCAGGGATTTTCTCTGTCTCGTGATGGCTGGATGTTGTGTGCTGTCCTTAGGTTAGTTAGGTTTAAATAGTTCTAAGTTCTAGGGGACTGATGACCATAGATGCTAAGTCCCATAGTGTTCAGAGCCATTTGAACCATTTGAATCTAATTATGAGGTAATACATAAACATCCTAACACAGAGAGTATACATAGAAAAATTGCACTTCTGCAATCACTGGGCAGAAGAACTACTTAATGGTGGAAAGTTCAAACTGTTAATATGTGACAGCCAATAATTCAACTCGCAACTCCTGTTTGTAATGCATGACGGCTTGCTGTGCCAAACGGCAAAGTGCAGATTAAGAATATTAGTACCTAAAACTTTTGGAACAAATTCTTGGTAGAAGGACCTGACCATATATTGTCAGGCTATGGTGGATGAAGACGAACTGATAGACGGGATTTCCCAAAAACATTTGGTGGAGGATTAGAAAACGGGTTGTCTAGCAATATGTCAGGAACTGCATACCTTGTGCACAACGAACTGATCTTAGCCACTGACAGATTCCTTTACAATATCTACCGGAAGTACCTAAGGCATTTGAAATACTTGGACGTGATATGTTAGGCCCATTTAATAAACCAGCAGTGGGAAATACATACATATAAACTTTAATTGATCATTTCTCGCGTTATAGAGTAATGACTGCAGCTACTGATCAAAAAGCGAGTAGAGTTGCTCAAGCACTAGTAAATAATTGGTTGCTCGCATTTAGCATTCCGGACACACCAAGTACAGACCAGAGTTCCAATTTCATATCCAGTATTATGAAGCAATTACTCGATAGCTCCGAGTTTAGAGCTTTAGAATACCCGTTGATAGCGATATATAAAGCAAGAACCATCGTATGTTTGAACGTCAGTTTCATATCAGTGGCGAAAGGAGCAGACAAAAAGGTAGCGCAGGGAGTGAATAAGAATAAACATTGAAGTGTGAGTAGGCGATTTGATAGTAACTGAATATAAATCGAAAATAAAATGACAAAAGTGTGTATAGTGTACTTAGTATATTCGTTAATAAATAGTTGATTTGATATATATTTTACACAAAGAGAAAGAGAGCTTGCCCGTTCTAAAGCAAAACGGCGAAAACAAAAAGAACACCGAAGAAATGAAATAGAGCAGGGCTTAACAACTGGCCGGTTTTGAGCGCGAGTACTCGCGTCTGCTCAGGCACGTGCTCGCGAGCAGGTGCAAGGTCGCGGAGTAGGGAGGGAGGGGAGGGAGGGGAAATGCGCGCGCACGTTTGAATGTGATCTCGCGTTCTTAGCAATTTAACTAGCCATCTGAATGCTTTGAACATTTTACTACAAGGTAAAGATCTGCTAATTACTCATTTCATAGATCGAATACGAGCTTTTAAAATGAAATTGACACTTTGGGTGAGTCAGCTGGAAACAGGAAACCTAGCTCATTTTCCTAAATTATCATCCATGCAAGATGTTCACAAAGACTGTGAACGTTATTCACATAGTTTAGTTGATCAGCGCTTTCAAGATCTGACAGCACTAGACAGTGATTTTGATCTGTTCTCTCCATATTCAGCGAATATTTAAGAGATTCGTCCCGAGCTGCAGCAAGAAATTATTGACCTGCAGTGTGACAGAGAACACAGAGACAAATTTCAGAACAAGAAAAACATTTTGGAATTCTACAGACACTTCCCTCAGGATAGATTTCCTCGTTTGCACAAACTGGCGGCTACAATAATATCAATGTTCGGTTCCACGTATGCTTGTGAACAACTGTTCTCTGCAATGAAATGTAACAAGACGCGGCTGAGAAACGCATTGTCTGATCGAAATTTAAACTGCATGCTGCGCCTAAAATGCACAAGAACAATTACTCCGAACATAGATGCAATTGTAAAGGGTGCCGGTCGCGGTGGTCTTGCGGTTCTAGGCGCTGCAGTCCGGAACCGCGGGACTGCTACGGTCGCAGGTTCGAATCCTGCCTCGGGCATGGATGTGTGTGATGTCCTTAGGTTAGTTAGGTTTAAGTACTTCTAAGTTCTAGGGGACTGATGACCTAAGATGTTAAGTCCCATAGTGCTCAGAGCCATTTGAACCATTTTGAATTGTAAAGGGCAAAAAGTACAAATGCCCGAGGTAGGATTCGAACCTGCGACCGTAGCAGTCGCGCGGCTCCGGACTGAACGCCTAGAACCGCTAGACCACCGCGGCCGGCAAAAAGTACAAGATAACCGAGAATCCCACACTTCAGTGACACCTTTTATTGTGTAACAGTTCACAAATCAATGCGAATGTAGAGGCATACACTAAGCTAATAAAATTATGTGGCATGTGTACATTCTCCTTTATTTGTTTCATTTGTCGCAGTAATAATTCGTGAGTGATATCCCTGCAGGTGGCCGCGGATTTACATTGACTGGCGGCAGCTGTTGTGCGCCCCACGTGACATTCGCCACTCTCCACTCTGGTCCGGTAGTGGGGGTAGCGTGCTCGCGCTGCTCCGTGCTCGCACCCTGCTGCTCAGAGCTTGCTCCGTGAGCACGTATGTTGTGAAGCCCTGAAATAGTGGAAGAGAGCGAAAAACGTTTAAGTTCCCGACGAACGACAATGAGGAGATAAACGTAAGAAAAAGGAAATGAACGAATTGAAGAATCTGGAATTGCTACACAGACGTATGATAAAAGGCTCCGAACTCAACCAGCCATGAAAATATCGCCCTCTGACAAACTTGGACGAGGACAAGTAAACACTAAACCTAACAAATAAAGCATTCGACTACGACGGGACGATAGAATATAACACACAAAAATCGGCGTAATCAGAAAAACTGGTAAGATCTGCCAGTTTTGCAACGCGAAAAATTCCGGAGGGACCTCCAGGATTCTGCTGTATGAATGGAAAAATTCCATTACCACCACTGGGAGCACCTCCGAAGGAATTTTTACATTACATGACCTGGGAAACTCCAGAATCAAAACAGTTCCTCTAAAATATAAAAGCGTAGAACATCTGCTTCCAAATGACTTGTTTCAGTGTCACTTCGAACAACACTAACAGAGATGAAATCCATTATTATTTTCCGAGCCAAGGACACATCAAAAACAGTTTTGCGTTAGCTCGATTCCGATAATTCCGGAACCTGTACAGAAAATTGCTCATGAAAACCACGCATTGCCTGTTGTACTACCACACAGCGAGACATTCAGAGGTGGTGGTCCAGATTACTGAACATATCGGTACCTCTAATATCCAGTAGCACGTCCTCTTGCACTGATGCATGACTGTATTCATCGTGGAATATTATCCCCAAGTTCATCAAGACACTGTTGGTCCGGACTGTCCCACTCCTCAACGGCGATTCAACGTAGATCCCTGAGAGTGGTTGGTGAGTCACGTCGTCCATGAACAGTCCTTTTCTATCCCAGGCTTGTTCGATAGGGTTCATGACTGGAGAAAATGCTGGCCACTCTACTCGAGCGATGTCGTTATCCTGAAGGAACTCATTCACAAGATCTGCACGATGGGGGCGCGAATTGTCGTCCATGAAGACGAATGCCTCGCCACTACGCCGCCGATATTGTTGCACTATCGGTCGGAGGATGGCATTCACGTATCGTACAGCCGTCACGGCGCCTTCCATGACCGCCAGCAATGTACTTCGGCCCCACATAATGCCACCCCAAAACTGCTGGGAACCTCCACCTTGCTGTACTTACTGGACAGTGTGTCTAAGGAGTTCAGCCTGACCGGGTTCCCTCGAAACACGTCTCCGACAATTGGTTGAAGGCACGTGCGATACGCATCGGTCAAGAGAACGTGATGCCAATCCTGAGCGGTCAATTCTCCACGTTTGGGCCCATCTGTCCCACGCTGCATGGTGTCGCGGTTGCAACGATGGACCTCGCCATGGACGTCGGGATTGAAGTTGTGCATCACGTAGCCTATTGCGCACAGTTTGAATCGTAACACGACGTCCTGTGGCTTCACGAAAAGCATTATTCAGTATGGTGGCGTTGCTGTCAGGGTTCCTCCGGGCCATAATGCGTAGGTAGCGGTCATTGACGGCAGTAGCAGACCTTGGGCGGCCTGAGCGAGGCATGTCATCGACCTTTCCTTTCTCTCTGTATCTCCTCCATGTCAGTAAAACGTCTCTTTGGTTCACTCCGAGACGCCTGGACACTTCCCTTGTGGCACAAAGTAACAATTCGGACGCGATCGAACCACGGTATCGACCGTCTAGGCATGGTTGAACTACAGGCAAGACAAGCCATGTACCCCCCCCCCCCCCCACCTGGTGTAATGGCTGGAACTTATCGGCTGTCGGACTCATTCCGTCTAATAGGCGCTGCTCATGCGTGGTTCTTTACATCTGTGGGCGGATTTAGTGAAATCTCTGACCAGTCAAAGGGACTGTGTCTGTGATACAATAACCACAGTCAACGTCGATCTTCAGGATTTCTGGTAACCGGGGTGAAGCAAAACTTTTTTTGATGTGTGCATCTCATCGGAAATGAAGAAACGGAAACCTGTCAACGATGCAAAAATATCATTGGGTTGAGACGAGAAGTAGTCCAAGATGTACACCGGACCTTACACAAATAGAATCAACTGATACATATATTCAAAACAGCACAAGTCCGAATGATTCCTGATGACTATAAAGCTATAATTCGAGCCGACAAAAGACCACGTGGGGAACACGAACGTCGTTTTAATGCACCTCGGATAGACGAAGTCTCCATCGTAGTTGTGGACACTGAAAACACAAGCCATGACATAATTTTGCAATGAAGAAGAAAAGGCTGCAAGGCACTGCAGAGAAACACCTTTCATATGATGCTCTCTAATGTCCATTAATATTTCTGCACGAGGAGGGCGGATCTCATTTTAATGTGGAACAAATCCAACCTGAAAAAAGGCATGGAAACACACCAAAAAGTCACTTGCAAGGATAGAATGAAACACAGAACCACATTCTCAACATTCGCTGTTTATTCCAACAATTCCTGGTAAATATGTGTGCCAAAATAGAAGGGAAACAGATGCCTTATTTAATTTCGACATATGATTAGACAGCCAGCTGGCTGCCAATAAGAGTTAGGTGCATTGACCTAGGTTTCGACACCTACTAATGGTGTCTTCGTCAGAATGAACCTTTTGATAAACCGTAAAATTACATTGCGGAGAAGCAATGGTCATAAATTAGAGCTGCTATCCTCAAGTCAACAAACACCTCTTCATTCTGGTGAAGACACCTAGGTCGAAACCCAGGTCAGCGCACATAACAGTTATTTGCAACCGGCTAGCCATATAATTCTATGTTGAAACTAGTGTACGGTTGCTGAGTAACAGCCATGGTTAAAACAGTATGCCTTACATAAGACTGCATCAGAAGAAACTACACGTGGAAGACTACAGCCACCTCCGAGATGCAACCATACTAGAGGAAAACATTGACGACACTGGAACAATGGTAATCTTACCCTCTTCGTGCATAAGTCAGAGACACGTGCATGAACATACTCAAGCCACCAGAACCTACTTAAGAATATATGGACGATCTGACCTCTTCATAACATTCACATGAAACTCGTCGTGGCCAGAAATCAAATTACAACGAAGACACGGACAAGCTCCCACGCGTCGACATGACACCTACATCTACATCTACGTGATTACTCTGCTATTCACAATAAAGTGCATGGCAGAGGGTTCTATGAACCACCTTGAAGCTGTCTCTGCCGTTGCACTCTCGAATGGCGCGCGAGTAAAACTAGGACCTCAATTTTTCTCTTATTTTATCGTCAAGATTATTTCTTCCTATGCAGGTGGCTGCCAAAAGAATGTTTTCGCAATCGAAGGAGACAACTGGTGATTGAAATTTCATGGGAAGATCACGCCTTTGTTTTAATGATTGCCACTCAATTCACGTATCATGTCTGTGGCACTATCTTCCCTACTTCGCGATAACACAAAACGAGCTGCCCTTCTTTGCACTTTTTCGATGTCATCCGTCAGTCCCATCTGATGCCGATCCCACACCGCAAAGCAATAGTCCAGCATAGGTCGGACAAGCGTGGTGTAAGCAGTCTTTTCAGTAGACGTGTTGCACCTTCTAAGTGTTCTGCCAATGAATCGCAGTCTTTGGTTGGCTCTACCCGCAATATTATCTGTGTGATCATTCAAATTTAGATTATTTGTAATTCCAATCACTAAGTATTTAGTTGAATTTACAGCCTTCAGATTTGTGTGACTTATCGCGTAATCGAAATTTAGCGGATTTCCTTTAGTACTCATGTGAATGACTTCACCCTTTTCTTTATTCAGAGTCAACTGCCACCTTTAGAATCATACGTATATCTAATAAAAATCATTTTGTAATTCGTTTTGGTCATCTGACGACTTTACAAGATGGCAAATGACAGCATAATCTGCAAACAATCTAAGACGGCTACTCATATTGTCTCCTATGTCGTTAGATCAGGAACAATAGAGATCCTATAACACTTAATTGGGGAACGCCGGATATTATTTATTTTTTACTCGATGAGTTTCCCTCTATTATAACGAACTGTGAACTTTCTGACAGGAAATCAGAAATCCAGTCGCACAACTAAGGCGATCTTCCATAGGCACGCAGACTGGTTAGAAGATGCTTGTGAGAAACGTTGTCGAAAGCCTTCTGGAAATCTAAAAATACGGAATCAATTAGACATCCCCTGTCGATAGAACGCATTAGTTCTTGAGTATAAAGAGCTAGTTGTGTTTCGCAACAACGATATTTTTTAAATCCGTGCTGGCTACGTGTCAATAAATCGTTTCTTTCGATGTACTTCATAATGTTCGAATACAGTATGTTTTCCTGAACCCTGCCGCAAACCGACGTAAGTGCTACGGGCCTGTAATTGAAGGGATTACTCCTACTTCCCTTTTTGGTTATTGGTGTGACTTGAGCAATTTTTCAGTCCTTAGGTACGGATCTTTCTGTGAGCGAGCTGTTGTATATAATTGCTAAATATGGAGCTACTGTATCAGCGTACTCTGAGAGGAACCTGGCTCGTGTACAATCTTGACCGGAAGCCTTGCTTTTATTAAGTGATCTAGGCTGCTTTGCGACACCGTGGATATCTATTTCTATGTTTCTCACCTTGGCAGTTGGTCTTGATTGGAATTCAGGAATATTTACTTCGTCTTATTAGGTTGGTGCAAATGGCTCTGAGCACTATGGGACTCAACTGCTGAGGTCATTAGTCCCCTAGAACTTAGAACTAGTTAAACCTAACTAACCTAAGGACATCACAAACATCCATGCCCGAGGCAGGATTCGAACCTGCGACCGTAGCGGTCTTGCGGTTCCAGACTGCAGCGCCTTTAACCGCACGGCCACTTCGGCCGACTCTTATTTGGTGAAGGAGTTTCGGAAAAACGTCTTTAATAACTCTGCTTTAGTGGGACTGTCATCAGTGACGTCACCGTTGTTATCGCCCAGTGAAGGCATTGATTACGTCTTGCCACTGGTGTGCTTTATGTATGTCCAGAATCTCTTTGGGTTTCTTGCCAGATTTCGAGACAGAGTTTGGTTCTGGAAATTACTGAAAGCATCTTGCATTGAAGTACGCACTGTATTTCGAACTTCTGCAAAACTTCGCCAGTTTTGGGGATTTTGCGTTCTTTTAACGACATAACAGCCCGAGTTTTCTGACAAAAACAAATGAAATTTATTGAAGGCAATACAAAATACCGTAATTTTGAAACGTTAGGTGCTGGTTGAACACAATCGAATGGCAAAAACGATGACTGCCTTACTCACACAATCTCGTATGGCTACACGACAGAATTCATTCCACGCATATCGAGAAAATCAGCCAAGCTGCATTACCCAATCCACAAGAGGATCAGAAACTGTACCGCATACACTAAGTGATCAAAACCCTCAAAAACTTACATTTTACATATTAGGTGCGTTGCGCTGCCACCTACTGCCACATAATCCATATCAGCTACCTCAGTAGTCATTAGACATCGCGAGGGTGCAGAGTGAGGCGCGGACTTTGAACAGTTCAGGTGAATGGGTGTCACTTGTGTCACAAGTCTGTACGCGACATTTCCACACTCCTAAACTTCCCTACGTCGAAAAGAATTTGAAGCCATTTTGACTATTTTTCGACCGTGACTGTCTCATGAAATATGTAAAGGTTTTTTTTAATTACCGCTACCAATAACAAACTTTGTCAACCATTGCATTACATATTTATTTAGAGACATGTTTCGAGGGAATACCTCATCTTCAGGCTAAATGGCATTACAAAACCAACTTTACAATAAGGTCATACTGATGTTACATAAATGCTGCGGTCATCTTTGTTCTTCTGGCGTGGCAGTCTCGTTGTGATGCGCTGATGTGTTTCCATTTACGTGGGTTTCTTTGTCACTGTTCACAAATTGTCACTAACATAGCAGGAACCTGAAAAACGATCACAAACAGTTCTGTAGTGCAGTGAGGTGAGAAAACTTGGATTTCATTGTCGAGCGGCTGCTCATAAGCCACACATCAAGCCGGTAAATGCCAAATGACGCCTCTCTTGGATTAAGGTGCATAAACATTGGACGATTCAACAGTGGAAAAATGTTGTGCGGATTGACTAATCACGGTGCAGAATGTGACGATCCGATGGCAGGGTGTGGGTATGGCGAATGCCCGGTGAACGTCATCGGATTGAACGTATGCCTGAGGGAATTCTAGCATTAGCGACTGACGGCGCAGTGAACTTGTAAGTCTTTTTAGCCAGGTGCAGGGATGCTTTTTATCACATAGTGTCTTAGCGATGTACCCGTCGTCTAGGGTCAGTCTGCTTTCCGCAGCGCTGCGGCGAGGACGTCTTGTTTACGTCCCGTCCGCGCGGTCGCGAGTGCCCGTCGTTGTTTACTACTGCGTTGTCGCTAGTTTAGAGTCCATCACTACCGACGCAACATGGCACATTCATACAGACAAACCACCATCAAGATCAGTTTTCAACCCGATCATGCACGACCGCGAGCTTTTGAAGTGGAACGTTTTCTACGTGACGACGTTAAAATTGAACCGCGAGACATCATTGGTATCCATCTCTCTATCACGAGCAGTGTTGTCTACGTCAAGCTAATAAGTGACGAGGTGTGCAACAGAATCGTGCGCGCACATGCGAACGATCTTAAATTCAAACATTCTGATGGCCATATTGGAGCGGTCTCTATCGATCACGCGGGGCTTGGCCTCCGTACGATACGCGTCTTCGAACTCCCTTTCGAAGTACCACCGGACGTAGTCACCGCGGCTTTCCAGCCCTACGGCAGAGTGATCAGCCATATGGCCGAAAAATGGACCACCTTTACAACGTACCCCGTACTTAACGGGGTGCGACAGATAAAAATTGAACTGACCAAACATGTTCCGTCACATCTTGTCATCGGCGGATGTAGGGCGACCATTATGTATGACGGTCAGCCACGCACTTGCTCTGGTTGTGGCCAAGAAGGGCACGTCCGGTCGGATTGTCTCCGACGACGGCTTACTCAACTCCCGACAGGTGAATCTATGACTCCTTCTACGGTGACGACTCTTCCTCTCAATTACGCAGAAGTTACACGGGCAGCAACCCTTTCTGATGCTGCCCACGTTAGTCCGATAGCCGCCTCCGATAGCGAGACCGTGATGGCTTCTGCAGTACAGGATCCGGCCTCTACAACGGCGCCCCCACCTGAAGATAATCACCGACCGACCTTGCAAGAAGGCGTGGGTGCTAGGATGGACGTTGACCCACGGGTTGTGCCGACAGCGACTTTTCTTCCAGACACCGGAGCAGCTGAAGAAAATCACCCACATTCAGATACTGAAACACACGTCCGTAAACAGCGTTCCCCGCGAAAACACAAGAGACGGCGGCGTTCTCCATCGGACGATTGTTTGCAGCGATCGTCTGACATGGACTGTGGAAATTCCGACGACGGTACCGACGGTACAGAGGCCGCTGTAACATCAAACTCAACAGATCGCCGTGGTGATGGCTCCAGCCCCTCCGACCCCACAGAACAACAGGATCACAAGCAGACAGCCGCTGCCGATTCCCAGCCAGCAGAGCCGATGGATTCAGCGCCGAGTGCCGCAGCAGCCACTAACAGCCACCAACAGCCGATGGTATTTCATGGCGACTGGGCGGACGACTGTGAGGAACACTCCTTGCCCATCGTGTCGGACGACACGGGGGGAACTTTACCCCACCAATGTTGATCCTTTCCCGCCATCAGTTACAGTGACGAGACAGCCTTACAAGGGTATTGATGGCCAACACGGATGCTATGGATAGACCTCAAACTTATCGCGTTGCAACTATAAACATCAACACTATACGGACGCGCGCTAAGTTATCCTTGCTTCAGGATATATTGAACTCTGCTTCCATCGACATAGCCCTTCTCCAGGAAGTGTACGTCGACGACTTCCCAGGCATGTACGGTTACGATGCTTGCGTCTCTCCAGCTTCCCCAACAGGCAGCGGTGTCGCTGTACTTCTTCGGGAAGGGATAGTGGCGGACGATATCCTGTTTCTGCCTGGGGCAAGAGGAATGGCACCCCCAGTACTGGGTGTCCGCCTTATCAACATCTACGCACCTTCCGGGACGGACAAACGTCGCGAACGTTCACGATTCTTTGCGGAAGATGTCGCCCCGCTCTTCCAAGGCCGCCACGACCATCTGGTGTTTGGAGGTGACTACAATTGCGTACTGGCGCCCAGAGACCAACTCCCACGACATAATCCGTGCCCGGAACTCGAGACGCTAATTCGAGACCTGCAGATGGTGGACACTTGGGAACATCTTCACGGCCATCGACCGGGATTCACGCACTTCACGAGTCACTCTTCCAGTCGTATCGATCGGATTTATGTCTCACGCTCTCTCGCCGCTGGAACGCAGGATGCGGAACCGTGGCCTGCAGCATTCTCGGAGCACACAGCTTACATTTGTGCAGTCACCCTGCGGCGGCAACAAGTGAGGAGAAGCCGCAGCCTGTGGAAATTAAACATCGCTCACCTGTCGTACCCGGATTGCCGCCAAGCCGTTGAGGATACGTGGCATTCGTGTGAAAATCGCCTCCGTGCATATCCCACAACGATCCGCTGGTGGTTGGACTGCGCCAAACCGGCACTGAGGCGAACGTTGATAACCTACGGTCGCGACCACGCTACTTGGCAAAGACATACACTCGACTTTTACTTCCGGGTCCTGCGCGACTACGATGCTATGGCGCCGTCTCCGGAACGACAAACGGCGGTCCACCGTGCTAAGGCTCAGATCCTCGCTCATATGCGACGCCACGTAGAGGGGGTAGTCATCCGCTCGAGGACGCAGGATCGGATACCGAGCGAACGCCCGTCAATGTTCCACGTCCTTCGTGAACGTAAACGACGCCAACGAGCGCTGATACGCTTCATCGACACGGAGGACGGTCGTCGCCTCACCACGCAACAAGACATAAACACAGCGTTCTACAATCATTATTCCCAACTCTATTCCGCTCAGACCCCTGATCTGACAGCACTGGAGGACGTCTCTCAGACGATTTACGGCACCGTCACCCCGGTAATGGAAGAGGCCTTGATGGACGAAATTACAGAAGAAGAAGTGATCGACGCCATTAGAAAAGGAGCTGTCAACAAGTCACCGGGTCCTGATGGCCTCCCCTTGGAATTTTACCGGACTTTTCAATATTTATTAGCCTCCCGATGGACGGACATCTGTCGCGAACTACTATCCCCGGACGTGCCGCTCCCTGCGGCCCTTGTGGAAGGGATGATAATTCCTATTCACAAACCGTCCGGTGGCTCACGTCTGCAGGACTACCGCCCGTTGACGCTATTGAACTGCGACTTTAAGATCTTTTCTCGACTGTTGGCGGCGCGGATACGCCAGACCTTACGAAATGTTATCTCACCCGATCAAACGTCATTAGGAGGCGACAATAATATTCAAACAGCACTCAGTGAATATCGTGACTTGATCTCACTGGCGAGGGCATGTCGTTTGAAGGGTGCACTGGCGGCAATCGATTTTAGTCAAGCTTTCGACCGAGTGGACCACGACTATTTGGAAGCGGTCCTCCAACATATGCGGTACCCACAGCCATTCGTCACTGTCGTCATGCGACTACTCCGTGGCGCGACATCCAAGGTGATCGTCAACGGCCGACCTTCGCAGCCCCTCACCATTTCTCGATCGATACGCCAAGGCTGCCCTCTGTCCACTTTACTTTATGCTGTGGCCATGGAACCTCTCCTCTGCGGCCTGCGCCAACGACTAACGGGTATGACGTTACGAGGCCACACTTTCCGATGTAAAGCGTACGCTGACGACCTGGTGATTGTCATCCGCAACGGTGACGACACCGCTAGCGCACTGAATTGGATAGAGAAATATGGCATGGCCACTGGTAGTCGTATCAACGTCGCAAAATCGGTGGTGATGAACATCGGGGCCGGATTGTCTGAGAACAGTGTCACCCCCTTCCAGCTCAGAGATAGTTTGAAATGTCTCGGCATTGATTTTACAGGCGATATACGACGGACCGCTGCGCACAACTATCGACGGCTTTTACGAAATGTTCGGACTGGAATTGCCAACAACCGCCTACGAGCCCTGGACATCGTCCAAAGGACCCAGTATGTTAACACACATTTAGCGTCACGCATTCCGCACATCGCCCAGATATTACCTATACCGGTGATGTTAGCTCGCCGTATACTTGCGGCTTTTGGGTCCTTCGTGAGTTCAGGAATGCTTTTCAAGATCAAATATGAGACTCTCACCCTTCCCCCGGATCGGGGAGGGCTTGGCCTTTATCACGTTCATGACAGAGCGGTCGCCCTATTTGTGAGCACATTAGTCAAACTATGGCACCGCCGTCCTGACAGTTTGACCAGTTTGTTAATAGAAGAACTAGCACCGCCCTCACTGTTGCCGCCTGTGCCGATACACCACGTCCCCTCCTCGCTCTTCTACATCGGTGTCTTTTACCTCGAACTCAGTTACGTTCGGCTTGCCTTACCAGCGACTCACCTGGCGACGGCAAAGGTGGTTTATAGGGTCCTGCAACGTGGACGACCCGATAACGTCGTGGAGAGGAAGCACCCGAACGTCAACTGGCGAGTAGTGTGGAGGACAATTCACCACGTAACACTGGACACTGACGTCACGGCAATGTGGTATATCACTGTCAACGGTAAGCAGGTGACCAAATCAAGGCTACATGCGATCCACATGGTCGACTCACCCACGTGCACGAGCTGCGGCGTTCAAGACAACGATGAACACCGTCTTAGCTGTGGCGAGTCTACGGCAGTGTGGCACTTAGTGAGGCAAATGTCAGCATACTTCCTTCGGGTAACGCCGAATCATATCGACCCCAAGACTATCCTATTCCCGGATGAGATGTATTACCCACGCACTAAAACTAATGCTATGACGTGGCTTCGTGGACATGCAGTGCATTATTTGTTTCAAGACGGCACTAAGGACACTTTAGACTTTTGGAACTATTTGCAGGAACGACATTGCAAGATCCTCCGTAACCCAAAGTATCGACAATATTTTTCCAATTTTTTGTGGAGTGCGTTCCACGACCCTCCACGTAGCTGGAACATCACGGGTAAGAGAAGTTAAGATTACAAGACGATGATAGAACACTACACGGTACAGCGTGGGATCTACTTTCATCATTACGAGAAGTCATACCTGGATGATACAGCAGATGGAGAGGTTCGTTGTGAACCCTCACACTCTGTAGCAGTATTTGCCCCATTTCCTCTTTTTGTCCACAGTGCGAAAAGGTATTCGCAGTTTTTGTTTTTCCATCCAGTGCAAGATGTAGCACTGGTTAATGGTGGTAAGGATTCCACCCTTCAGTTTTGTTTCATGGTTTCCTTCGCCCCGCACTTTGCTCTCTTTCTTTATGCCTTTTTCTACAACTATTAGCATGGTTTTAGTTATGTGCGTCCCCAACTCGGCCCAACGAGTGCACTTACTAGTTTTCAGTTCCTTACTGTTAAAAAAAATTAAAATTAAAATAAAATTAAAATTAAATACCTGAAAAAAAAGGGGTAGCGTCTAAAACAAAAAGTGGCCGAGCGGTTCTAGGCGCTTACCAAAAGAAAAAAAAAAGGGGTGGCGTCTTTGATTCATAATCAAAACGTCTTCGGTCGCGGGTTCGATACCCGCCACTGCCTAAATTTTGATAAATAATCAGCATTGGCGGCTGAAGACTTCCGGTATAAGAAGTCAGCCTCATTCTGCCAACGGCCTTGTCAAAGAGGGTGGGGGAGCGGATAGAGGTTCAGGGCACTCTTTTGTCCTAAGGGTGGGAAATTGCCCCTAAAGGCGGAAGAATCAGCAATGATCAACGACATGAGGATGCAGAAGTCAATGGAAACCACTGCATTAAAGACACGTAACGTGTATCCACAGGACATGTGGCCTGTATTTGAAGAAGTGTCATGATGATCTCTCCATTGGCAAAAGATTCCGGAATAGTCCCCCATTCGGATCACTGGGAGGGGACTGCCAAGAGAAAAAGACTGAATAATCAACGAAAGGATAACGTTCTACGAGTCGGGGCGTGGAATGTCAGAAGCTTGAACGTGGTAGGGAAACTAGAAAATTTGAAAAGGGAAATGCAAAGGCTCAATCTAGATATAGTAGGGGTCAGTGAAGTGAAGTGGAAGGAAGACAAGGATTTCTGGTCAGATGAGTATCGGGTAATATCAACAGCAGCAGAAAATGGTATAACAGATGTAGGATTCGTTATGAATAGGAAGGTAGGGCAGAGGGTGTGTTACTGTGAACAGTTCAGTGACCGGGTTGTTCTAATCAGAATCGACAGCAGACCAACACCGACAACGTTAGTTCAGGTATACATGCCGACGTCGCAAGCCGAAGATGAACAGATAGAGAAAGTGTATGAGGATATTGAAAGGATAATGCAGTATGTAAAGGGGGACGAATATCTAATAGTCATGGGCGACTGGAATGCAGTTGTAGGGGAAGGAGTAGAAGAAAAGGTTACAGGAGAACATGGGCTTGGGACAAGGAATGAAAGAGGAGAAAGACTAATTGAGTTCTGTAACAAGTTTCATCTAGTAATAGCGAATACCCTGTTCAAGAATCATAAGTGGAGGAAATATACTTGGAAAAGGCCGGGAGATACGGGAAGATTTCAATTAGATTACATCATCGTCAGACAGAGATTCCGAAATCAGATACTGGATTGTAAGGCGTACCCAGGAGCAGATATAGACTCAGATCACAATATACTAGTGATGAAGAGTAGGCTGAAGTTCAAGACGTTAGTCAGGAAGAATCAATACGCCAAGAAGTGCGATACGGAAGTACTAAGGAATGACGAGATACGTTTGAAGTTCTCTAACGCTATAGATACAGCAATAAGGAATAGCGCAGAGGGCGGTACAGTTGAAGAGGAATGGACATCTCTAAAAAGGGCCATCACAGAAGTTTGAAAGGAGAGCATAGGTACAAAGAAGGTAGCTGCGAAGAAACCATGGGTAACAGAAGAAATACTTCAGTTGATTGATGAAAGGAAGAAGTACAAACATGTTCCGGGAAAATCAGGAATACAGAAATACAAGTCGCTGAGGAATGAAATAAATTGGAAGTGCAGGGAAGCTAAGACGAAATGGCTGCAGGAGAAATGTGAAGACATCGAAATAGATATGATTGTCGGAAGGACAGACTCAGCATACAGGAAAGTCAAAACAACCTTTGGTGACATTAGAAGCAACGGTGGTAACATTAAGAGTGCAACGGGAATTCCACTGTTAAATGCAGAGGAGAGAGCAGATAGGTGGAAAGAATACATTGAAAGCCTCTATGAGGGTGAAGATTTGTCTCATGTGATAGAATAAGAAACAGGAGACGATTTAGAAGAGATAGGGGATCCAGTATTAGAATCGGAATTTAAAAGAGCTTTGGAGGACTTACGGTCAAGTAAGGCAGAAGGGATAGATAACATTCCATCAGAATTTCTAAAATAATTGTGGGAAGTGGCAACAAAACGACTATTCACGTTGGTGTGTAGAATATATGAGTCTGGCGATATACCATCTGACTTTCGGAAAAGCATCATCCACACAATTCCGAAGCCGGCAAGAGGTGACAAGTGCGAGAATTATCGCACAATCAGCTTAACAGCTCATGCATCGAAGCTGCTTACAAGATTAATATACAGAAGAATGGAAAAGAAAATTGAGAATGCGCTAGGTGACGATCAGTTTGGCTTTAGGAAAAGTAATGGGACGAGAGAAGCAATTCTGACGTTACAGCTAATAATGGAAGCAAGGCTAAAGGAAAATCAAGACACTTTCATAGGATTTGTCGACCTGGAAAAGCGTTCGACAATATAAAATGGTGCAAGCTGTTCGAGATTCTGAAAAAAGTAAGGTTAAGCTATAGGGAGAGACGGGTCATATACAATATGTACAACAACCAAGAGTGGATGTTCAAGAACGAAGTGCTCGCATTAAGAAGGGTGTAAGACAAGGCTGTAGCCTTTCGCCCCTACTCTTCAATCTGTACATCGAGGAAGCAATGATGGAAATAAAAGAAAGGTTCAGGAGTGGAATTAAAATACAAGGTAAAAGGATATCAATGATACGATTCGCTGATGATATTGCTATCCTGAGTGAAAGTGAAGAACAATTAAATGATCTGCTGAACGGAATGAACAGTCTAATGAGTACACAGTATGGTTTGAGAGTAAATCGGAGAAAGACGAAGGTAATGAGAAGTAGTAGAAATGAGAACAGCGAGATACTTAAGATCAGGATTGATGGTCACGAAGTCAATGAAGTTAACGAATTCTGCTACCCAGGCAGTAAAATAACCAATGCCGAACGGAGCAAGGAGGTCATCAAAAGCAGACTCGCTATGACAAAAAAGGCATTTCTGGCCAAGAGAAGTCTACTAATATCAAATACCGGCCTTAATTTGAGGAAGAAATTTCTGAGGATGTACGTCTGGAGTACAGCATTGTATGGTAGTGAAACATGGACTGTGGGAAAACCGGAACAGAAGAGAATCGAAGCATTTGAGATGTGGTGCTATAGACGAATGTTGAAAGTTAGGTGGACTGATAAGGTAAGGTATGAGGAGGTTCTACGTAGAATCGGAGAGGAAAGGAATATGTGGAAAACACTGATAAGAAGGGACAGGATGATAGGACATCTGCTAAGATATGAGGTAATGACTTCCATGGTACTAGAGGGAGCTGTAGAGGGCAAAAACTGTAGAGGAAGACAGAGATTGGAATACGTCAAGCAAATAATTGAGGACGTAGGTTGCAAGTGCTACTCTGAGATGAAGAGGTTAGCACAGGACTGGAATTCGTCGCGGGCCGCATCAAACCAGTTAGTAGACGGTTGACCAAAAAAAAAAAAAAAAAAACTTAAGTATGAATATGAACAGGGCGATGGAACATATGGTGGGAAATGTACAAGAAAATAACTCAAAATCATACTTGGAGGACTAAATCGGAGTTGATAGCTATCCGAACCCCCAAAAACGGTGGTATCACAGAAAAATACGAATAGACTCAGAGGCAAACTGGAAATAGATAATCAGTGCGTAGTACCATATAACACACTGCTTTCGAACGTATTCCAAGCACAAATAAATGTGGAATACTGCACTTCAGTGAACTCCATCAAATGTGTCGATACGTATGTGAACAAAGGCAGTGACGTGACAGTATTTCCAACAACCAAAGACAGCCAACAACAAAACAGGAACGAAGAGATCCTCATGAACCAAATGGGAATATACGTAACAGTAACGAAGCAGCCTGGCGGATTTCGATTTTCTCACACGCAAACGCGAACCAGCTGTGCAACACCTAGCAGTACAGCCGGAGAATGGACGGAGAGTACCTCACAAAAGACACAGCCAGAAAAATTACTAGCAAACCGCCTCAGAATACTACACTAACAGCTATTTAATAACTGCGCTAAACGGATCCATCTGCGCAAACATTACTGTACGTCGACGTCTCTGCCTATTGTACGTGGAACACCACAATAAACTTATTTCAATGACGTAAACAAGGTATTCCAGTAGAAGATCATCCAGGAATCATGAAAACAGGCACAATAGTGCGAGTGTACCCTGTATATCCGAACAGCACCGTAAATTTGTATCTCCCGATGTTGCGATACGAAATACGGGGACCAACAAATTTCACAGATCTCAAGACAGTTCATGTGCCTATGTCTGACGTACAGAGAAGCATGTCATCTCTTAGGACTACAGGAAAGCGGTTACCATTGAGAATTAACACTGAAGAAGCCTCACAGCCGCAGGGAACAAACGAGAGATTTATTTGCCATATTTCTAACAACATGTAACATGTGGAATCCAGAACAGCTATGGGACTTGTAATCTTACCCTCCCACACATGACTATTATATTCGTTGTCTTAGTATCTTCACTATTTTCAAAAACTTCGAGAGGTTTCAAGGTACACAATATAAAAACTTTTTTACTTATCATCATTATCTCGTTGTTGTCGTCGAAGGCTCAAAGTCTTGTCTAGGGGACATTCTTGCAGCTGAAATTTTGCTTTAATGTAGCGGGTTCTTGTTGCAATAAATAACTGATGAAGATTGGTCTGTATTATTCTTGAGTATTATTCTTTGTCACATGTTTCAGCATCACACCGTTTTTTACATTATCCACATTCAGAAAAAACAATAAGTAGATATTTGGTGACAAACCTAGAAAACGACTACTTCCATCAGAGGAATGCCCACCACTACCTCCATTCTGCGGTTCTCCCAATATTCCAAAGACCTTCCAAAGCAAAAGAGTTTACAAAACAAAAGATGAATCATCACTAACATGTATCATTATTTTAGAAATTAATAGAGAAATAAAGTTAATAATTCGCATTATATTGTGCAATTAATAATATGAATTTTAAGTATGCCAGAAAGTTTGTAATATCAATTGTTCTTAAAGGAAGAGTAATTTCAACTATTAGTACATATCGATTGTAGCACATTAATTTCTTTTTTATACATTTTAGCCTGAAATATAATGCATCTTATAAAAAAAAATCATGTGAATTCTTCTAGTGAAACAGCTAAGAGAATTTTAACCTGTGCGAAAATCGGTAGTATAAATGGTATCGGTTATTTCTATAAAAGAAGGTAATGTTAGAGGAGGGTGACTCGTTATAGGCTCCTTCAAAGAGTGTATGAGCGACGACTTACTGTACCATATCCGAAAAGCTCATCGTGAACTGATCATCGAATTTAACGACGATGTCTTCAATGAAACCCTGATTCGCCTAGAAGATAAATGTTTAGCAATAAACAATCAGACATTAGTACAACTTGAGATGCAAGCACCACGAAAAGATGCTACTAGTGTGCTAAACTTCGAAATTACAGAGAAAATATCTACAGTATCAACCAATTACTTAAATACATTGCTGGCAACAAACTATTCCTCAGTGACAATCAGAAGGAAGTTTACAACGTGAAACACGTATGTGTTCAGTGTATTCAGTACAGCGATGGCGAGGCATGACAGAATCTCTGACCAGAGAGTTATTTATCGTTGCTAGTCTGCGCTTAACCGCGCGAGTGTGCAGTTCCGAGTAGGACGGAGGGTCAATGTGGAGGCTGGCCGTGTGGCATCGCCCGCTCTGCCTGTGAGTGGACATGTGGCTGCTCCTTCAGCAAGGTCCGAGCAGGCACACGGGGGGAGGGGTTTATTAGTTATTGGGAGCTCCAACGTTAGGCGGGTGATGGAGCCCCTTAGGGAAATAGCGGGAAGGTCGGGGAAGAAGGCCAGTGTTCACTCTGTCTGCTTGCCGGGGGGCCTCATCCGAGATGTGGAGGAGGCCCTACCGGCGGCGATAGAGAGCACTGGGTGCACCCGACTGCAAATTGTTGCTCATGTCGGCACCAATGACTCCTGCCGTCTGGGTTCAGAGGTCATCCTCAGTTCGTACAGGCGGTTGGCGGAATTGGTGAAGGCGGAAAGCCTCGCTCGCGGGGTGGAATCAGAGCTAACAATTTGTAGTATCGTTCCCAGAACCGATCGCGGTCCTCTGGTTTGGAGCCGAGTGGAAGGCTTAAACCAGAGCCTCAGACGATTCTGCGGAGATCTGGGATGCAAATTTCTCGACCTCCGCTATCGGGTGGAGAAATGTAGGGTCCCCCTGAATAGGTCAGGCGTGCACTACACGCCGGAAGCGGCTACAAGGGTAGCGGAGTACGTGTGGAGTGCACATGGGGGTTTTTTAGGTTAGAGAATCCCCTCCCTAGGCCCGACAAGACGCCTCCTGAGACGCGGCAAGGTAGGAGTAGGCAAAATGCAACAGGGAATAACAATATTAATGTGCTAATAGTAAACTGCAGGAGCGTCTATAGAAAGGTCCCAGAACTGCTCTCATTAATAAACGGTCACAATGCCCATATATTACTAGGGACAGAAAGTTGGCTGAAACCAGACGTAAACAGTAATGAAATCCTAAACTCAGACTGGAATGTATACCGTAGAGACAGGCTGAACAGTGAAGGGGAAGGCGTGTTTATAGCGATAAGAAGTGCAATAGTATCGAAGGAAATTGACGGAGATCCGAAATGTGAAATGATTTGGGTGAAGGTCACGGTTAAAGCAGGCTCAGACATGGTAATTGGATGTCTCTATAGGCCCCCTGGCTCAACAGCTGTTGTGGCTGAGCACCTGAAGGATAATTTGGAAAATATTTCGAGTAGATTTCCCCACCATGTTATAGTTCTGGGTGGAGATTTTAATTTGCCAGATATAGACTGGGAGACTCAAACGTTCATAACGGGTGGCAGGGACAAAGAATCCTGTGAAATTTTTTTAAGTGCTTTATCTGAAAACTACCTTGAGCAGTTAAACAGAGAACCGACTCGTGGGGATAACATATTAGACCTTCTGGTGACAAACAGACCCGAACTATTTGAAAAAGTTAACGCAGAACAGGGAATCAGCGATCATAAAGCGGTTACGGCATCGATGATTTCAGCCGTAAATAGGAATATTAAAAAGGGTAGGAAGATTTTTCTGTTTAGAAAAAGTGACAAAAAGCAGATTTCAGAGTACCTGTTGGCTGAACACAAAAGTTTTGTCTCAAGTACAGATAGTGTTGAGGATCAGTGGACAAAGTTCAAAACCGTCGTACATTATGCGTTAGATGAGTATGTGCCAAGCAAGATCGTAAGAGATGGAAAAGAGCCACCGTGCTACAACAACCGAGTTAGAAAACTGCTGCGGAAGCAAAGGGAACTTCACAGCAAACATAAACATAGCCACAGCCTTGCAGACAAACAAAAATTACGCGAAGCGAAATGTAGTGTGAGGAGGGCTATGCGAGAGGCGTTCAATGAATTCGAAAGTAAAGTTCTATGTACTGACTTGGCAGAAAATCCTAAGAAATTTTGGTCTTATGTCAAAGCGGTAGGTGGATCAAAACAAAATGTCCAGACACTCTATGACCAAAATGGTACTGAAACAGAGGATGACAGACTAAAGGCCGAAATACTAAATGTCTTTTTCCAAAGTTGTTTCACAGAGGAAGATTGCACTGTAGTTCCTTCTCTAGATTGTCGCACAGATGACAAAATGGTAGATATCGAAATAGACGACAGAGGGATAGAGAAACAATTAAAATCGCTAAAAAGAGGAAAGGCCTCTGGACCTGATGGGATACCAGTTCAATTTTACACAGAGTACGCGAAGGAACTTGCCCCCCTTCTTGCAGCGGTGTACCGTAGGTCTCTAGAAGAGCGTAGCGTTCCAAAGGATTGGAAAAGGGCACAGGTCATCCCCGTTTTCAAGAAGGGACGTCTAACAGATGTGCAGAACTATAGACCTATATCTCTAACGTCGATCAGTTGCAGAATTTTGGAACACGTATTGTGTTCGAGTATAATGACTTTTCTGGAGACTAGAAATCTACTCTGTAGGAATCAGCATGGGTTTCGAAAAAGACGGTCATGTGAAACCCAGCTCGCGCTATTCGTCCACGAGACTCAGACGGCCATAGACACGGGTTCACAGGTAGATGCCGTGTTTCTTGACTTCCGCAAGGCGTTCGATACAGTTCCCCACAGTCGTTTAATGAACAAAGTAAGAGCATATGGACTATCAGACCAATTGTGTGATTGGATTGAGGAGTTCCTAGATAACAGGACGCAGCATGTTATTCTCAATGGAGAGAAGTCTTCCGAAGTAAGAGTGATTTCAGGTGTGCCGCAGGGGAGTGTCATAGGACCGTTGCTATTCACAATATACATAAATAACCTGGTGGATGACATCGGAAGTTCACTGAGGCTTTTTGCAGATGATGCTGTGGTGTACCGAGAGGTTGTAACAATGGAAAATTGTATTGAAATGCAGGAGGATCTGCAGCGAATTGACGCATGGTGCAGGGAATGGCAATTGAATCTCAATGTAGACAAGTGTAATGTGCTGCGAATACACAGAAAGATAGATCCTTTATCATTTAGCTACAAAATAGCAGGTCAGCAACTGGAAGCAGTTAATAGCATAAATTATCTGGGAGTACGCATTAGGAGTGATTTAAAATGGAATGATCATATAATGTTGATCGTCGGTAAAGCAGATGCCAGACTGAGATTCATTGGAAGAATCCCAAGGAAATGTAATCCGAAAACAAAGGAAGTAGGTTACAGTACGCTTGTTCGCCCACTGCTTGAATACTGTTCAGCAGTGTGGGATCCGTACCAGATAGGGTTGATAGAAGAGATAGAGAAGATCCAACGGAGAGCAGCGCGCTTCGTTACAGGATCATTTAGTAATCGCGAAAGCGTTACGGAGATGATAGATAAACTCCAGTGGAAGACTCTGCAGGAGAGACGCTCAGTAGCTCGGTACGGGCTTTTATTGAAGTTTCGAGAACATACCTTCACCGAAGAGTCAAGCAGTATATTGCTCCCTCCTACGTATATCTCGCGAAGAGACCATGAGGATAAAATCAGAGAGATTAGAGCCCACACAGAGGCATACCGACAATCCTTCTTTCCACGAACAATACGAGACTGGAATAGAAGGGAGAACCGATAGAGGTACTGAAGGTACCCTCCGCCACACACCGTCAGGTGGCTTGCGGAGTATGGACGTAGATGTAGATGTAGATGTAGACGCAGTGGTGGTACGTAGCCAGTCGCGAGAGCAAGTAGTCAGTCTGTACTGTAGTGTTTGTGGAGTCGGCGAGGGTCGACATGGGTCTCTGGTCACGATTCAGGCCGAGGTATATTGTTAAATAAGGTAATGAAGCAGCATTGCGCGCAGCTAATAATGTATTGTAATTGTAATTAATTTGTTGAAGAATTGCCCCAATAATAATTTTTTTATAAAGTAAATCTTCTAAAGAAAGGCAATCATTCCCATTTAAAGAATTTTTCCTATGCATTTCCTCCAAGAATCAGAATTAAATATACGCCAGCATTGCACGGAGCTGTGCCGCAAAACAAGAGCAGATATTGAGGGAGTTTACTGATGTAAGAATTTTTTTTTTTGTTCACATTTTATAATCGCACAGGGCCGAGGGACAGTGCAGCTGCCCTTATAAAATTTATCAAGTCCATTTTAGCGTTAATTTTGTTGGAAGTCAAGATTTGGCACACGTTTTTAGTAGTATTGTCATTAGAAATTTTCACGGGGAGGTAACACATGGTTCCATTTATATTTAATAATTGTCATACATTTTTGTGGGGAGGTAACACTTGGCGACATCCGGTCCAGGATCGTATTTCTTTGAGAATCTTCTGAAAAGTAGTCAGATATCTGCTCTCATTTACATAATATAATTAACATTTGGCGCAACGCTTTAACTAATTTTGTGATTTTCTTCCACAGATCATCGGCAATTCGTTGCTCTCTGTTGTATTTTTGTTTGTTGCTTTTTGAATTGTGCTTATTTCATTTGTGAATACTTGTGATTAGTGTGAAAATGCCGCGAAAGACTATTAATAGTGTATCGCGAGGTATAATGAATGAAATTACCGACTTAAACAACTTCACCGATAATACTTGTGACACGCAGTGTAATAATGACATTCCTGCGTTCACTAACAGTCAGTGCGTTCCAACCACTAATGATGACTTTTATCTTAATGATGAACAAACCAACTCAATTGTGTTCTCTGTTAATTTGACGACAATTGATGACGCGGGGCGCTCTATTGCAATGAGTGCTGCCCAGCCTAACACACACGATTTGCTGGATTTAAGTAATGAACAGACAAATTTGACTAATGAAAATGAACAGTATACTCAAAGTACGACAGATTTATGTAATTCCGGTGCAGTGACTAACAATGCACATCTGATTAGCACACATTTTCAAGAATCACAAAATAACCAAATGGTTACAGAAAACGTGACAATTGTAGGTACACTATCAAACAACACAGAGAATAGAAATGCTAATTTTGGCTCGGTTGAAATTATGGCATTGTTGCTACGAATGAGTAAACAATTTAATGAAAATAGCGAAGATAACAAACAATTTAAAGAAAATTTCAGACAACAGAGTGAAAAACAAGACGACTTTCTCAAAAAACTCGATGAACAGAACAAACAACTTAGTGAACAGAACAAAGAATTTAATGAAAGTTTCAAACTGGCGAACGAAAAACACGACAACCTTAACGAACAGAATAAACAACTTAGTGAAAAGATTACAGCGGTTACCGTGCAATGTCATGACTCTAAAGAACAATTACGTGAGGATACTAAGGCTTGTGCTAATAACAGTAATAAAGAAGTTGGAACTGTTGCGCAAGAATTAAGTAGTACACGTGTAGGCACAACAGAATCACATAGAGACGAAATTAATGCAGTCGCTGAACAATGTCCTAAAAACGCAGCACAGGTACACAACGAGTTTAATTTAAAGTCACCAGAACTGTCACACACGCTGGATACGGAAAACGATAAGAAAATTGAACAACAGATCAGCCAAATTGATGAACGTATTGAAGTAACAGAAATGAAAAATGATTCACTGAATAACACAGCACAGCGTACGGCACATTCCGATCGTTTCTCACACTTGCACAGCCAGTGTAACTTGAGTAACTTACAGAAGCTACGCGACTTAAAACCTGAAAAGCTACGCAACTTGAAATCTGAAATGACACAAACAGATTCCCACACAAACCTGAACGTGTTCACAAATTCAGAGACGATAACGTTGATTATAAGCAATTTGTATCTGTAAGAAAATCTAAGGAATTTAATAATGACAGAGCGCAGGTACACGCTTTGAACTGTATACGACAATTTATTTTTGTACTTTCAACAGCATTACCTGTAATACAGAAACTAGCTTTGGACTGGATACTAAAATTTTCTTTCGAATTTTTACTGCCGTTGCCTGTAATGCAAAAGCTAAAATTTATTTGTAGCGCGTAACTGACCTCAGGGGATTCATTACGCTTTAATGAATATGTGCCGTAGCGTGCATAGGGCCCCGAGCTGTAGTAGTGCTGTTTCATCTTTAGTTTTCTGCACTGCTGCCTTCTCTTATACTATCCTTTATATCTATCAAAACAGCTCTTTAACTATTGCTCTACTTAGAATTAAGAAAAATGACTAAAGAAAACACGATAAGACAAGTATATACCGAAAGTGACGATTTTTCTTTGGACACTCCAGAAATGACAACTATCGCCGTAACATCAATTACAGATAAAAATTATAATCATCAGTATGTGTAAGGGAATTATCAGCAACAGGAACCACATTTTAGTAACAATAGACGTTTTTCACCACAACAGCATGAAAGTCAGCCGGTTAGCATACCTAACCAACAATGCAGTCTACAAGGTCAACCAAGCTTTAATGTTCCGCCGCATGCACGTATAGTCCCAGCTACAATAAACATTAAAGCACGCCAGCAAAGGAACAACTACGTACAGAAAACACAGTATTTCAATTCCTATCGCAATGCACCGTATAGGAATGACTATTACAATAGACGTAAAAATAATGAGAACAATTTTCAGCGTACGTTTAATAACAGTCGGTCTTACCAGCAGCAAAATGATCAGCAACAACATATTATCATGAATGAACCCGACAATAGGTGTCATCCATAGCGTAACACGTCTGGAGGAAATAACAGAACAGTTCAAATAGTGGAAATGCCACAACATCCTCCAGAAAATAATAACACGTCATATAGAATTTGACTAGATACTGTACAGGTCGCATATTCCAGTAACGCAAGCAATACTTTTGACACGCAGAATCTTGTTCACGAAAATGTTATTTGAAACATGCTTTGTTGAATGCACCACTTTTATCGCGCCCAGATCTTGCAAGAAATTTTTTTATTGCCACCGACAGTTCTAACACAGCTTCAGGTGTACATATTTTTCAGGAGATTGAAGAAGATGGCTCAACAGTAATTAAAAACATCGCATTTGCAAGTCGCTTTCTGTCACCTGCTGAACGAAATTATTCTGTTACTGAACTTGAAACATTATGTGTTGTCTGGGCATTTACGAGATTTCGGCATTTTCTTTATGGGAGACACACTATAGTTTACACAGACCATAGAGCGATACAATTTTTACTTTCAGCTAAATTCACACACGACAGACTAAGTAGATGGAAGCTTTATTTACAGGAATTTAATTTTACAATTGTTCACATTCCCGGCACACAAAATGTTGTAGCAGACGCACTATCTCGTTCTCTCAGCAACAATCAGCAGACGTCGCAACCAACTTCTGCAAAGCAAATTTCAGCGTTATGTATATTCAACAAGTTGCATATGAAAATTTTATTTCGTCGTCATTACAGGACATACCAAAAGAGCAAAGTAAAGACAACGTGTGGAAAGAAATTAAACACCTTTGGCAAGATAGGCATAACGTTACGATTAGGAACCATTACACTGTACGCAATAACATTCTGTTTCGCCGTTCTCATCCTGACAGCAACAATTGGTTATTATGCATTCCTGACGAACTTGTTAACAAATTAATCTGGTACACTCATTTAAGCTACGCACATTACGGAGCCAGAAAATGTTTTCTTATATTGAGACAGAACTGTTATTTTGCCAACATGGAGAAACGTATACGACGAGTTTTAGCGTCATGTAAAATCTGCCAGAAAGCTAAGTCAGACACAACTTCACATATTCCTCTATTATATCCCATTGTACCTGTTAAATTGAGACATATGGCCGCTGTAGACATTTTTGGTCCGATTCCCAGAACTAACAGAGGTTTTTGTTACATCTTTGTCGCTGTTGAACTCACTTCAAAATTTGTTACCTTCACTCCGTTACGCAAAGCTACTGCTAAAACTGTTTCGAAAGCATTTGTAAAACATTTTTTATTTCATGTAGGGCATGTGTTGAAAGTAATTTCTGACAATGGGTCACAATTTCGATCTGCTATATGGACACGTATGTTACGAACTAGAAAAATTTCTCCGATCTATATATCCAAGTACCATACTTCTTCGAACCCCTGTGAACGATTAATGAAAGAAATTGGTAAACTGTGTAGAATATACTGCCACAAAAGACATACTGATTGGGACACACACATACACTCATTCCAAGATGTAATTAATTCCATACCAAATGAATCCACTATGCTATCTCCGTCTGTTATACTGAAAAATATTGAACCACCTAACAAAATTACAGAATTAGTAAATTTTCCTATATCTCGTCGATTACGACACCATGAAATAATTGACATTGCGCTGAACAACGTCAAACGTGCCGCAGAGCGCCGGAGAAGACAACAAAAAGAGGTTTGTATACGCCGTGACTTTCACGTTGGACAGAAGATATTAGTACGAACACACTATTTATCCAGCAGAATAAAAGGTAAGTGCAGTAAATTTGAGCTTCTATACGCTGGTCCTCACCCCAGTGTTGTACACGTCGAAACTTTGAGAACGGGAAAAAGTAAAGGCAATCACTATGTCTCAAACATTAAACGCTTTATTGAGTGAACATACTTTATGATTTATCACACTGTAATGCCATTTCCTAATTTTTTTTATGATCACGTATTCAATTATACTCACATGAACACTTACTGATGATTATCGTATTTCTCTTGGCAAGTGCCCGGCAAGGTAAGGTTAGCAGGTCGCTTTTCTTGTCGTTACAGATCAGACCATGCATATTTTTCCAGATGAATTTACACTTTTTATGACCATTTATGCAATTATATTTATGTGAATACTTACTGACGATTGTCGTATTTTTTCTTGGCAAGTGCCCAGCAAGGTAAGGTTAGCAGGTCGCTTTTCTTGTCGTTGCACATCAGACCGTGCACATTTTCCCTTTTTTATGTATGTATTTTTGTTTTCCTGTTTTGTTAGTATGCACTATGAAATAGTTAAGATATAGCAAACACCAGTTGACTTTGACATTTTTTGCCCTATGATATCTCAACATCATGACTACTTTACATTTTTTTGCTGCTGCATTGTGATATTCTGTGTACATTTTGCCTCTGAACACTGTCTATGTTTTTCACATATTACGTTTTCCGTCATGCTTTGCTGTATGCTTAATTATGTTACCATAAACCAGTCATTATTTAATGGGTATATGATTTAAATGAAAGACATTAATCTTTGTTCATCAATTTCAGAGAGAAATGATACGTGTAAAGGAAATAAATTAAACAGAAATGGAATTTCATCTGCGGAATAGACGAAAGAAGATACAAAAACCTTATGAGGAAGAGTAAATGGATCAGGATTAACAAGCATTAACAAGAATATACTATACACATCGCAGAATAGCAGTCTTAACTAATTTTTTCTTTCAGAATACGAGGCGATTGATGCAAGCTGTCAGACAGAACTACACATCTTAGTTTTAGTGATGAAATATGCTAGAGATAAGGAATGATTATGTAATGAATAATGAAATGATTTTTTGCAGATGATAATGAATGGTGATGAATAATGATGAAGAATATGCTACTATAAATAATGAAGTTTTTTCTTTATAGGTGATGATAATAATGGAGTTATGGTAATATAGGTAATGAAGTGATGGATAATGAAGTTTTTTCTTTACAGATGAGGATATTGTTGAAGTTATGTGTTTATGCTATGTAGTTATTTAAGTATTTGTTGCAGTTTGCTTTGACAGCAGGTGTTATATTGCATAGTAGGATGACGGAAGGTTTTGGAAAGGACAGCTATGGAACACATTTTTATACACATTTCACTACCAGTTAATTCGAAGTTCACTACTTTTCAGCATAGTATGCGTTTCTTCTTTCAGCTCAATAATCCATTTTGTATTTTTTCCAGGAGAAGCTTTTCATGATACTTACTAAACCTATTACTTATTAAACCTGTACTAGCACTTGCATTTTTTTTACCCAGTTGTGTCTATCATTTATAAATGTGATCATATATATTGCCTTGTTTCATAACCTTGCTGCAGCTGACTCATGACGAATGACGTTACACATCTTCATTTGCAGCAATAACTTACAAGCAAACAAAGTAATTACCAGTCCTAAATAATGTTACTAGTTTAAGAGAATTCTGAATAATACTGATGAGCTCTGAATAGTATGTCACTTCAGTAATGACTTCTTAATGATACAAAAAAAAAATAATGCTTTGTAACTGGCCAATGAATGCCACTGTTTATTGTAATAAGACTACTTATGCCCATGATTACTAATGCTATGACTGTAATTAACTGATTTTCAATAATGACTTCTTAATGATACAAAAAAATAATGCTTTGTAACTGGCCAATAAATGCCACTGTTTATTGTAATAAGACTACTTATAATGCCCATGATTATTAATTCTATGACTGTAATTAACTGATATTCAATAATGACTTCTTAATAATACAAAAAAAGATGCTTTGTAACTGGCCAACGAATGCCACTGATTCTTATATTTTAAATTTGTATTATGTCACTGTTATGCTATATATTTGAATACTAGTAGCTTGATGCTACACTCATTAGCTCTTGTTTTGAATAATGACTTCTGTTGGTTTGTAACTGGCCATTGATTGCCACTGTTCGCTGTAATCAGATGATTTATGAACATTATTCTGTAATACTTCATACATGGTACAGAAAAGTTCAGTAACTGGGCGATGAGTGCCACTAATTACTTAAATCAGTTGTTAGCCTAGTGTAATTCGTATTGAAGACTAATATGTGACTTAATGTTCTTCACCTTCTGACCTGAATACCCTGAATTACTGCAATATCCATTTGTCCTGTATATCCTCATGATCATGGAGCACTATATTTGGTTTTGCACTAATTCTACGTTGGTGTGCCTTGTAAAAGCGTGGTGTTAACATGACATGCTGTCCACCACCGTGAGCGATGGAGACGTTATTATGGTCCCACTGCTTGTTGTACCTGATGTACTGCCAAAATGATAACATGGAATATTACTACCACATTTCAGTGTCTTGGATACGCTGATAAACACTTATGGGAAAAGAACTTCAGATTGTCTCACTTGGTGTTGTACTTCTGTGGAAAGATATGGACTTTCAGTGCAGCTGCGTGCAACCTAAAGTGCTACAACCATGATGCAATCCTTCCCTTTCCTATCCTAATTCTTGTAACATAGTGAAAATCAGTTTTGCTAACATGATTTATATTCATGACCTATACATTTTTTGTTAATCTGCAGATATATTCTGCATTTCAGTGCGTGTGAACTTTTGTCATTTTTCTAACATGATTTCTACTTATTGTAAATACATTTGTGATTTGCTGATTTTGCAGACATGATTTCTACTCATTGTATGTGCATTTGTGCACTGTCGTCGTTTGTTAGTATGATTTGTACTCATTCTGTACACATTTTGTGATTTCCTGATATGTTCAATACTACAGTGCGTATGCGCTTATGTCGTTTGTTACTCATTGTATATACATTTTGTCATTTGCTGATATATTCTGTACTACTGTGCGTGTGTACTTTTGCCATTTGTGAATATGTTTTGTACTCATTGTATATATTTTGTCTTTGTCTGATATGTTTTGTACTTGGTGCATGTGCACCATATTTACTTCATGTTCTACATCTGTATATTCTCTGTAATTGTAAAGTTAATTAGTTAAGAAAAAATTTGTTGCTCATGGCAAGTCCAAATGACTCACCATCGCTGCCAAATTTTTGCCCCCCCCCCCCCCCCCAGTGGAGGGTTATGAAACACGTATGTGTTCAGTGTATTCAGTACAGCGATGGCGAGGCATGACAGAATCTCTGACCAGAGAGTTATTTATCGTTGCTAGTCTGCGCTTAACCGCGCGAGTGCGCAGTTCCGAGTTGGACGCAGTGGTGGTACGTAGCCAGTCGCGAGAGCAAGTAGTCAGTCTGTACTGTAGTGTGTGAGGAGTCGGCGGGGGTCGACATGGGTCTCTGGTCACAATTCAGGACGAGATATATTGTTAAATAAGGTAATGAAGCAGCACTGCGCTCAGCTAATAATGTATTGTAATTGTAATTAATTTGTTGAAGAATTGCCCCAATAATAATTTTTTTATAAAGTAAATCTTCTAAAGAAAGGCAATCATTCCCATTTAAAGAATTTTTCCTATGCATTTCCTCCAAGAATCAGAATTAAATATACGCCAGCATTGCACGGAGCTGTGCCGCAAAACAAGAGCAGATATTGAGGGAGTTTACTGATGTAAGAATTTTGTTTTTTTTTTGTTCACATTTTATAATCGCACAGGGCCGAGGGACAGCGCAGCTGCCCTTATAAAATTTATCAAGTTCATTTTAGTGTTAATCTTGTGGGGAAATAACCTTTGGCACGTTTTCATTATCATAGACTTTTCTTTTTATTTTTTGCTGGAAATCACACTTGGCTCTATTCACGTTAACATTTGTATTGTCTTGTAAGAATTTGCTAGGAGGTTACGTTTAACACGATTCCCATTAACATTTAAAATATTTTCATTTATTTTTTCTTGGGAGGTTACAAACGTTATCATGGACCGGATCGACAACAACTCCGGAGGAATTGTTTATTTGGACGCACTACGCGCCAAAGGGAAAACGTTTCTAATTAATCTGTTGCTGGCGGAAATAACGTGTTAAACAACACGTCGCACTTGAACTGGCATCATCCGGCATTGCAGCCACACTTACGGAAGAAGGAGAAGTGCCCATTCCGTCCTAAAACTACCGTTGAATGTAGCCGAAGAACAATTCCCGGTATGGAAAATCTCAAGAGCATCTGACGGGGAGAAATTCCCAATCGAACTAAAATAATCTTCTGGGACGAATGCACAATGACATGTAAAAAATCACTCCAGGGCACGGACAGAACATTAGAATTCTTGCGAGGAATCTCTGTAGTGATGGGAGGTACTCCACTCAGACTGTCACGAGATTTTCGACACACACTTCTAGTTATCCCCAAGTCAGCACTAGCTCACAAGATCAATGCGTTCTTTAAAAAATCGTCTCTGCCTTACATACAAATACTGCGACTAACAAAAAATATGAGAGTTGTACTATCGAAAGAAGAAACAACAGAACATTTTGCTCAACAGCTCAACAAGAAATAGCAGAAATCTCATATCCTACTGATTAGACGACCGGCCTCATTAAACTTAAAAATGATTTCCGCAACATAGCAAGTCCAGAAAACGAACTAATCGAGCAATTTATCCAGGCTATTTGGAAAGTCAAATTTGAGTACCAAAAATAATGTTGTCGAGGATATCAACTTTGATATTCCAAAGAAAACTCCCGGTGAAGATAGAACGTACATATCGATCGACACGATGGTAAACGTCGAAAAAAGTGTGAGCTTTCCTACAGAATTTCTAAATTCTTTGCAAGTACCAGGAATGCCATTACATTTCCATTGACAAAACTGAATCTCCGATCATACTACTAAGAAATCTTAACTCACAAGATCTATGTAATGGAACAAGGATGATCTTCAAACAGCTATGGAATAACATCATCGAGGCCCAACATATGACTGAACAGTACAAAAGATACACACTATTTATGCACTGATCTCTACTGAACTGCCACTCAAATTTAAAAGACTGCAATTTCCAGTCAAATTATCCTACAGTTTTAAAAATAATGCAGCATCAACCTCAAAGACTTCTACTTACCTCACGATCAGCTATATGTAGCCTGTTCTCGATAAGGAATTTCGAAAGGTTGGTACATACACTTCTGGAAATTGAAATAAGAACACCGTGAATTCATTGTCCCAGGAAGGGGAAACTTTATTGACACATTCCTGGGGCCAGATACATCACATGATCACACTGACAGAACCACAGGCACATAGACACAGGCAACAGAGCATGCACAATGTCGGCACTAGTACAGTGTATATCCACCTTTCGCAGCAATGCAGGCTGCTATTCTGCCATGGAGACGATCGTAGAGATGCTGGATGTAGTCCTGTGGAACGGCTTGCCATGCCATTTCCACCTGGCGCCTCAGTTGGACCAGCGTTCGTGCTGGACGTGCAGACCGCGTGAGACGACGCTTCATCCAGTCCCAAACATGCTCAATGGGGGACAGATCCGGAGATCTTGCTGGCCAGGGTAGTTGACTTACACCTTCTAGAGCACGTTGGGTGGCACGGGATACATGCGGACGTGCATTGTCCTGTTGGAACAGCAAGTTCCCTTGCCGGTCTAGGAATGGTAGAACGATGGGTTCGATGACGGTTTGGATGTACCGTGCACTATTCAGTGTCCCCTCGACGATCACCAGTGGTGTACGGCCAGTGTAGGAGATCGCTCCCCACACCATGATGCCGGGTGTTGGCCCTGTGTGCCTCGGTCGTATGCAGTCCTGATTGTGGCGCTCACCTGCACGGCGCCAAACACGCATACGACCATCATTGGCACCAAGGCAGAAGCGACTCTCATCGCTGAAGACGACACGTCTCCATTCGTCCCTCCATTCACGCCTGTCGCGACACCACTGGAGGCGGGCTGCACGATGTTGGGGCGTGAGCGGAAGACGGCCTAACGGTGTGCGGGACCGTAGCCCAGCTTCATGGAGACGGTTGCGAATGGTCCTCGCCGATACCCCAGGAGCAACAGTGTCCCTAATTTGCTGGGAAGTGGCGGTGCGGTCCCCTACGGCACTGCGTAGGATCCTACGGTCTTGGCGTGCATCCGTGCGTCGCTGCGGTTCGGTCCCAGGTCGACGGGCACGTGCACCTTCCGCCGACCACTGGCGACAACATCGATGTACTGTGGAGACGTCACACCCCACGTGTTAAGCAATTCGGCGGTACGTCCACCCGGCCTTCCGCATGCCCACTATACGCCCTCGATCAATGTCCGTCAACTGCACATACGGTTCACGTCCACGCTGTCGCGGCATGCTACCAGTGTTAAAGACTGCGATGGAGCTCCGTATGCCACGGCAAACTGGCTGACACTGACGGCGGCGGTGCACAAATGCTGCGCAGCTAGCGCCATTCGATGGCCAACACCGCGGTTCCTGGTGTGTCCGCTGTGCCGTGCGTGTGATCATTGCTTGTACAGCCCTCTCGCAGTGTGCGGAGCAAGTATGGTGGGTCTGACACACCGGTGTCAATGTGTTCTTTTTTCCATTTCCAGGAGTGTATATACCCTGGATAACAAATTAGAAATGTTGTTTATAAACATCCATTGTAAGTAGTTTGAATATATTTTCGGTAAAAATCTTTTATCTGTTATACTTTAACATGTATTGTAAATAGTTAGAATATGTTTCCAATAAAAGTTTTTTATCTGTTATAATTATACCACACAGTCTCCTATCAGCTCCCTGAGCGAAGCCGAGTACCGCAGCTAGTAAGAAATAAATAATGAAAGAAGATCTGAAGTTATACAATTTGCCTTCAGTCTTTTCCATATCGCCACTGTAAATGGAGATAAACATGTATATAAAACTTCACCTACAACAAAGGAAAGTAGATGAGGAAAACTACGCCGCAGCTCGTGGTCGTGCGGTAGCGTTTTCACTTCCCACGCCCAGGTTCCCGGGTTCGATTCCCGGCGGGGTCAGGGATTTTCTCTGCCTCGTGATGCCTGGGTGTCGTGTGATGTCCTTAGGTTAGTTAGGTTTAAGTAGTTCTCAGTTCTAGAGGACTGGTGACAATAGCTGTTAAGTCCCATAGTGCTCAGAGCTATTTGAACCATCTTTTTGTTGTTGAGGAAAACTGTTTTGAAATAAACACAATCTGCGTTAAAATTATACTACAGTCTTCTTCGGCACAGTAACAGAGGATTGCCAGTTGTACGTTCACAACTCGATATTAGGCAAGAAAAATGTGCATATATGCGAAAGGAAATAAATGTAGACAGCTAGTTTCGTTTTCAAAAAAAGATAAAAAAATGGATAGTGTTGCTTCCGGATATTTCGAGAAATGTGGCTCGTTAATTACTGGTCACGAAATAATATAGTTATTATTATAATTTGTCAATTGAGATAAAAAAGCACGATGTATCGATATACAGTCACATACACAGGTTTCTTTTACTTATTCGAGTGTTTAATAACCTAAATTTCACAGAAGGAAAAATGTAGTGCCTTAACTTGAAATCCGTAATAACATAGGTCAGTGAACTCACAAAGACTGCAATGAGTCTCCAGTATAAAAACAAGTGGCATAAATACGTTGACCATCCTCAACAACTGTTCAGTTCCAGTCACTATATTTAAGTATCGCAGATAATACGAACATTACTCGATAACTTCTTGGTTCGAAATTGACCATCACTGACGATTTGCGACTAGCTCCTATTTAAAAATGCGTATCAGACTGATTTTACAAGATTAAAAAGTAGAGTTATTACATTATCATTAGTAACATAAAAGCAGGGTTGGTAATAAATATATATGCATTAGAGCATCAAGTTATTTGGTTATACAACAAGACGAGTATTCTTCGAATAGTAAAGAATTGTTTCTGTTTTCCATAGAAAATTTTTGAGTAGACGCTTTTGTCCCTGGGACTCAAAAAAGAAAGAATAATTTTCTGGAGATTCAAGCTTTTTAAATATTTAATTAACTAAAATGTTATTCTAGAAAAAGTATGTAGTTTTACAAATAGAAAAATCGGGGCTAAAATACTATAACACTGGATTTTTGCAAGAATCAAACTCTACGATTCTAACATTGTAGGAAACTTCGACTTTCAATAAAGATAAATTTTTAATTACAAAGCCTCCAGAAAAGATACTATTAACCTCAGAGAGAGAAGAGTGAGGGCTTGCAGATAAGGTAATTATTTAGGGTCAAACTACTTCTGACCTGTTTGGTGCTGCCCTCCAAGAGTTCCTCCCCTGTGTCAGACTTTTCGTCCCAGAGTAGCACGTACACGCAACGTACTCAGATACTTGGTGGATGTACTCCAACGTCTGCTTTCCCCTTTAGTTTCTACTGTCTATAGTTCACTTACATATCATAGAAGTTAGCACTTAATCTCTTAGTATACACTCCTGGAAATTGAAATAAGAACACCGTGAATTCATTGTCCCAGGAAGGGGAAACTTTATTGACACATTCCTGGGGTCAGATACATCACATGATCACACTGACAGAACCACAGGCACATAGACACAGGCAACAGAGCATGCACAATGTCGGCACTAGTACAGTGTATATCCACCTTTCGCAGCAATGCAGGCTGCTGTTCTGCCATGGAGACGATCGTAGAGATGCTGGACGTAGTCCTGTGGAACGGCTTGCCATGCCATTTCCACCTGGCGCCTCAGTTGGACCAGCGTTCGTGCTGGACGTGCAGACCGCGTGAGACGACGCTTCATCCAGTCCCAAACATGCTCAATGGGGGACAGATCCGGAGATCTTGCTGGCCAGGGTAGTTGACTTACACCTTCTAGAGCACGTTGGGTGGCACGGGATACATGCGGACGTGCATTGTCCTGTTGGAACAGCAAGTTCCCTTGCCGGTCTAGGAATGGTAGAACGATGGGTTCGATGACGGTTTGGATGTACCGTGCACTATTCAGTGTCCCCTCGACGATCACCAGTGGTGTACGGCCAGTGTAGGAGATCGCTCCCCACACCATGATGCCGGGTGTTGGCCCTGTGTGCCTCGGTCGTATGCGGTCCTGATTGTGGCGCTCACCTGCACTGCGCCAAACACGCATACGACCATCATTGGCACCAAGGCAGAAGCGACTCTCATCGCTGAAGACGACACGTCTCCATTCGTCCCTCCATTCACGCCTGTCGCGACACCACTGGAGGCGGGCTGCACGATGTTGGGGCGTGAGCGGAAGACGGCCTAACGGTGTGCGGGACCGTAGCCCAGCTTCATGGAGACGGTTGCGAATGGTCCTCGCCGATACCCCAGGAGCAACAGTGTCCCTAATTTGCTGGGAAGTGGCGGTGCGGTCCCCTACGGTACAGCGTAGGATCCTACGGTCTTGGCGTGCATCCGTGCGTCGCTGCGGTCCGGTCCCAGGTCGACGGGCACGTGCACCTTCCGCCGACCACTGGCGACAACATCGATGTACTGTGGAGACCTCACGCCCCACGTGTTGAGGCAATTCGGCGGTACGTCCACCCGGCCTCCCGCATGTCACTATACGCCGTCGCTCAAAGTCCGTCAACTGCACATACGGTTCACGTCCACGCTGTCGCGGCATGCTACCAGTGTTAGACTGCGATGGAGCTCCGTATGCCACGGCAAAATGGCTGACACTGACGGCGGCGGTGCACAAATGCTGCGCAGCTAGCGCCATTCGACGGCCAACACCGCGGTTCCTGGTGTGTCCGCTGTGCCGTGCGTGTGATAATTGCTTGTACAGCCCTCTCGCAGTGTCCGGATCAAGTATGGTGGGTCTGACACACTGGTGTCAATGTGTTGTTTTTTCCATTTCCAGGAGTGTATGTCGTATTATCCTGTCCCTTCTGTGTAGCCAATGTGCTACAAATGTTCCTCTTCTCGTAGATTTTATGGAGAAGCTCCTATATTTTGTCTTGTCAGTCCACCTAATTTTCAACGTCCTTCTGTAGCACCACATGTTAAGCCTGTCGACCGTCTACTTCGCAGATTTTCGCAAACTCCATGATTCACACCCATACAGCGCTGCTCTTCAAATGTACATTTATTGACATTTCTTTCTCATGTTCCGGCCGATATTTGACACTAGTAGACTTCTTTTAGCTAAGACAGCCCATTTTTCCCGTGATACTCTGCATGGTTTGCCCACCATGCCTCGTCTGTCTTGTTTTCTTCACCTGCTAGACTGCAGAAACCTTCACTTCGTCTACACAGAAGTTAAGTTTATCGATAATCTCATTTCTGACACTCCTTATTTTGTCTTTCATCGCTTCACACTTATAATATATTGTGTTAATTAGGCTGTCAATTCCGTTAAGGAAGTGCGTCAATTGTTCCTCACTTTTACTGTGGATAGCAATATCATCAGCAAGAATTTTCAGTGATACCCTTTCACGTAGATTTTTAAATGGCACTCCTGATCCATTGTTTTATTTCGGTAATAGCTTCTTGGATGAACAGACTGAACACTAGCCGTGAAGGAGTGCATACTTGTGTGATTCGAGCACTTCGTTTTAGTCTTCATTTCTTATATTAATCTCTTGGTTCTTACTCATCTGCACTAGAATAAGAATACAAGACGTGGTTAGCAAAAGTATCAAATTCTTGACAAGTGTACTTCACAATATTACAAGAAACTCTAATTCAAAAATTTGGTATAATTCTTGCCCACTTCACTACTAATTCGTTTGATACTTTGAGAAACACCCATAGGTATATGGACTACATTATTTCTTAAACAATTATGTGCAGATTTTCTGTTACAACCGACTGCGGGAAAGAAAATGCTGTGCTGTAAAAACGTGCAGCTTCGTTTTCTTTCTTGCAGTCGTTTTTAACTACGATAGCAGCGCAACTTGTTTCTCAAATATAAATACATTTTTCTCCACACTTATAACTTTAAACAAAAAGAAAAAATGTGCGGTCTTGTTTTCTTCCTCGCAGTCGGTTTTAACAGATAACTGAAAACATTACTTCTACTTAGGAGTCTCAATCGACCGAAACTTTGTAATCCCACATGTACACAGATTAAATTATGAGAAATACTGTCAGTGAAGCTACTATGTTTACAGGCCCAGTAGTTGGAGAGGTCTCTCTTATAACTCATAAACTAATGATCCCAACCAGATTTATCCACTCATTTTAAGCGACTTCAATTCCTGGTCATGGTTTCGTTTGCGGTAACAACAGACAATGCTGAAGATCCCAGAGAGGGGCAGAGGAGATGGACAGACTGAGGGGAAGGTAGAGATGGACGAACAGAGAGGGGGCGTGGGGAAGGGAGATGGAGAGACAGGAGGGCAAGAGCAGATGGGCAGAGAGGGCGACGTGCAATGGACAGGGAGACGTGGTAGGAGGTCATGAACAGATAGAGGGGGAGCAGGGGATTACAATTTACGTGCACGTCCCATACATACTTAGGAACTGGGAACCACTGCCGGATTCGCTAGCGCTGCATAATAACCAATTTCGCACGTCTTGCACCATTTTACACTGTAAAACGCTTTTTCTACCGCAGCAAGTTCTATGAACGTGTATGCATTTTTCGAAAGACCTGCTTCGATTATGAAGGGCACCGCCAAAACCGTTTCTTTTGTGGCTTTATCTTTATTAAAGCGAAAGTGATCGTCATCTAATAGATCAGTTTTTTTTCATTTTTGAGCATATTATGCTTGTAAGGGACTGGCGTCCATGAGATGCTAACATGACTGTGCGATAACTGTTGCGGGTATCTGCCCTTGCTCTTTCCAGCATTCTGTGGTTGATGGGCCCGACAGTAAAGTGGTTTTCGAAGGTAGGATTAAGCCTTACCAGTACATGCAGGGACAACGTCTCGTTGATTGACTGATGTGGCATAGTGAGATCGGTAAGCAGGGAATTGCTGTGTTGGTACTGCGAACACCTGAAGGAAAGGGCAAAATCTGTTATATTTTCCTAGGGCAAGCAGCTCTACTGTTAAGTATTGATGGCATCCTCTTGCGTAAAATTTTCGCGAGTAAAATATTCAGTCACCCAGAGGATCTCAGAGCGGAGACTGCTCAGAAGGATTTCGTTATCAGGAAAAACAATACTGGCATTTTATGTGACAGAGTGTGGAACGTTAGTTGCGTTAATCGGCTAAGTAGGTTACAGAAAATGGACTGGCCGAAAAATATTGTGAGAATTATTTTTGATGTCAGTATGAACAGGAGTTGTGGTCAGGTGGGGTCAGAGCAATAATTCAAAAATCTGTTGGGGTTAATGCTCGGGTAGTTCCAGTAATGAATATGAAAATAGGAATGTGAGTAAGCTACTATGAACAGCAAGGAGAACGCACTGTCGACACCAAGATAGATACGAAACCGAGACCTAGCACTGTACAGCAAGATCATGTTCGCTGATGACCAAGAGACTCAATTAATTTGCGATGAGGTTAAGTAAATTGTTCAAGCAATTAATAGAGAGAAAAATGTGGTTGTGATGGGAGACTGGTACTCTGTAGTAGAGAATGGAAATGAAGGATAAGTTGGAAGGGAATAGAGGCTGCAAAAAGAAATGAAAGAGGAACTTGCCATGCACAATATTGCACAGAACGAAAGCTAATCGTCGCAAACACTTGGTTTGATAATAACGAAATTTGTATACTTGGATGAGACTTAAAGACAGTGGAACGTTTCGCATTATATTTTTAGTGGTAAGACAGAGATATTAATGATAAGACATTTCCAAAGGTAGATGTTGACTCTGAACATAATTTTTTCTTTATGATCTGTACATTAAAACTGAAGAAATTCATTACTTATTCCAGTCATGCTTTCTCCTTTCTCATTCCTACTATCGAACCCATATTCTCTCGTTAATCTTCTGTTCCTTTAATTTCTACTGCATTCCAATCTCCCATGATTACTTTTCTTCTTCATATACCTTCTCTAGCTCTTCATCTTCTGCTTATGTCTTCGATCACAAGAATTTATTGAGTGTTGTAGTACTTACGCTCATGTTCAGAAAAAAGGATAGCTTGAACGACAAGAGATAAAACTCTCATTTTCGCAGAACATGTACAATAGTACGTTCTGCAGAAATGACATCATTTCAGTGACCTCAGTTCAACATGTGTTCTGTGGCCTAGTAGGCACAGGGTCCCCAATGGTCCCTGATAACTTGTTATATGCGTGATGGCATCGAAGCATATAAGGCGAGAAATGCGTCCTGGTGTCTAGCCATCATAGCCATCCATGCTGTGCTCACCTGGTTCCAATGTCTGTCTGCTGTGGCTGGTATTGGGCCTCGGCACTGCACCTGTCATTGCACCACACCCCACACATTTTCGACTGGGGAGAAGACTGGTGACGTGGCGGGCCAGAGCAGTAGGCTGACATCCTGTGACACCAAGAAGGCACGTTCATGCAACATTGTCTCGCTGAAAAATGGCGCGTGGGGTGCTGTGGAGAAAGGGTATGCCTATGGGTCTCAGGATGTCATTCACGTAGATCACACTGAGCACAGTGCCCTGGAGTCGAACAAACTGTGATTGTGGTTGTACCCAACAGCACCCACACCATAATGCCTTGAGTTGGTGCCATATGTCCAGTGCAAATGCATTCACCGTGATGCTTTTCCCCCTGTCTGCGGCCAACCAAAATGTGGCCATCATTTTCAAAGAAACAGAACCGGGATTCGCCCGAAAATACCATCTGATATCATTCCTATCCCCGGTGACCTCGTTCCATACACTACCGTTTCTTTACATTCGTCAAAGATAGGCGGGGAAGTGGACGACACGCACGTTACCCGTGTTGGTGAGGTGATGATGTTCCCAGGGGGTGCTCTGGGTGGTACGACCTGACCAATCTCGTTGTGCTCTACGACCTTCCGTGAACCATTCTCCACACGCCCGTTGCATTGCCGAAACACTTCGTCCGACACGAAAAGCAATTTCCTGGAGGGATGCATCACATTCTCTCACTGATTTGACGATGTGGCTCGCGCATGCATCTACGAGGCGCCCTACACGTCTGTTGAAGTCACACTGATCCATTACGTAGGGTTTATGACGACCATCAGAGCTGTAGGCACGTGTCACCGGTAGGTGGTTTTGCACCGCAATATCTGAACCCGCGGCCCAACATGTTTCTAATGTAAATCAATTCTAGAGAACATACTAATCTACAAGTGCTGTGAATACGAACGTCCCGTCTCTTGTGTTCAATTTTTTCTGAACATGAGTGCATCGGCTCCACACGTCACCAAGGCGTTAGTGATCTGCAGATGGTCTTTTTTTGACTGAAATCAGTTACCATAGTAAAATAATTATTAGTAGCTTACTAAGTTGACTGTTTTTGTTGTACTGCTTAAGAAGATCTTTGTTGTTTCAGTATGACTTCACGCAATAATTGTCGAAACCCTTCAAGAAACAGTAAGTGCTAAAAGACAATTTCTGGAGGTTGGATCTGAACTGGCGCCCCACAACACGGAAGTCTGTATCGGTAACAGCTTGCATCACAGCTTCGGCAATATGCTTTGCGAAAATGATGAGCCCTAGCCTTTGTATTACATTGTGGAATATGCATGTTTGAAATATATGATTGAAATTACGTAACAGTAGTCTGAAACAACTGTTAGAATGGCGTGTGAACGTGTATTTTACCTCGTCGCTTATGTGCCTTGCCCTGTATTGAACCCTGTATGTCTCCGAGAATGTAAATGTAATTTAGCTGCGAGAATGTAAACTGTGAATAACTTTAAACCAAACCAAACCAAAAATACATTAATTTACGTAACACAAAAAATGAATCTGATGCAACATTATTGATTTGAAATTGGCCCTGGTAATAAAACAGAATTTGATCAATATGAACATAATGGCCCCTATGCCTAATGAATGCTATCCCTGAAATAACAAAATGTCTTATCTTTATTTGCGCAATGGTAATACTCTTCGCACTGCTCTCTGTTAGTACCTTCAATTTAATAGTTAGCAAACAGCAATTATGCAGGGCTGTTTATTAGCACACATTTTAATTAAATATAAGATGACTGACACTTCTTGAGAAAATAGTTAATCAAAAATGCCACGGATCTGGGAACACGTATTAACTTGGGGTAGGTAACAATGTGACAGTAACTATAAAACTAGTATTTTAACTATCTGAAAATTAATAATTGTCGCAATTAACACACTCAATAAACTGGTTATACAGTAATAATTACCTTTCCAGATCGTTGGATGTAAGTGCTATACAGTGTTTCAGTCATCACTTATGAATATTCGCATTGCATCAGTAAGAAAACAACTTTCTTTACCTTAATAGTTTCCAGCTTCTGTTGAGATTCCTATAACACTTAGCAAACGTCAAAGTATCTTTCAAATAAAAAAAATCTTTACTGCCCATAGCAAGTAAGTATATATCTAGCACACATCACATATAACAAGGCTTTACATTTGAGACTCATTCACACATCTCTGTATCTAAAGTTACTCTAAGACATTGCCCATAACATCTTGAATCAGCGATCGCTGTTGAGCAGCGACGCTGCTACGCAATAGATTCTAAGTTTGAATATCTCTGGTCCAATATAATAATTTCTTACAACACGCGAATTAATTTACCCCACTTATATACGTATCAACTCAACTGAATCTATATAACAACTGCCGACGTTGAGAATGACTTTCTGCGTTTCTGTCCGACTCTAAACATTGACAATCCCATGTCAGACATGTGTAACATAGAATGAGAAGCTAATTACACTTCTAAATACGTAGGTTACACATTTATGAAACATTCAAGACCAACTGTGGTTCTGTCGTCCGTGAGATTGCCGCTGCGTATTTGTCGATACGCCAACTTTTATTTTATATAAGGGGCGATCAAAAAGTTACCGTTCGAATGCCGTACACTCCATATCCCAATTAGGCACAATCACCAAAAGCATTGAGACAGTTAACTTCGACGCACCATGTTGATGGTACCCTATTGGTAAAATAGAGTACGTCTTCGTGATCCTTGTGCGGTTGAATCGCCAACCGAATCGTCGACCTCCAAGGATTTTTTGAAGGGTAAGAAGGAGTCATATTAGCAGGGGGAGAGACGAGGACTATGTGGCGGTTTCTGCAGTGTCAACCACTTCATTTGGCGTGTGCTGAGGCTGGTCTCCCAGATCGACCAGTGTCTTGTGTTGAATCGCGACCGGTACGAAATTTTGCACACCATTCGACAACGGTGAATTTATAGAGGCATGCTGTCTTTTCTGACCGATGTCTACCGGTGTTTGTTCTCAGGTACCCCCGATAAAGAATAACAGCACGTTGATCCTGCTTGTAAGCATTTGGTAATTTACCGTTCGTACATCGTAACGATACGATTGCTACACTGGTCCCTTGTGTATATGCTGGTGTGTATATACTTGCAAGGGAGTCACGCTGCGTTGCATTTGGAGCAATGCCCTGAAACGGAACCATTTTGATAGCCCCCTATACTTAGAAGGCAGTGTCAGGGTAGGCCAGGGATTAACGTCCAAAAGGGCTTCTTCCAAATCCGGGGAACAAATTGGTCTGCTTAAATTTGTTAATCGCGATGTACAATAAACGCCGAATGTTCGTCACCCGTTGCCTTCCGTTGACCGTTTCTCTAGCTACACATTTTTACGTCAGAAACAGTTATCATGGAGTACTGGCTAGAAAAGACACTTGACCTATTGCCATTAGCAGTACAGTAGGTTACCAGGAAGCTGAATACAAAGTGGCGTGCAGAATACCATCTATTAAAGCAGCGACGAGCAACGACGCACAAAAACTCAGCAGTGACAGCATCGCGTGTTGTGTTCGTTCTGAATACGCCGCCGCTCGCGTCCCTTTCACAATGTGAGAGGCTCCTCTGTGGCAGTTGGTCACTAAATTGCGTGAGAAAACAGACAGCCAGGCCTCGCGACGCCTCTGTCGGCCTGCTGCCTTCTCCGCGGCTTCTCTTTCTTCATTACGGCGAGATGCAAGAACTGACAAAAACCTCAGAGTCGGTGATATTACGTCACGTTGGCTGACACCTGAACTATTAACAAAGGTGCTCCACCGGCCCAGCTGAAGCTGATTTCACAAGCTACACAAGTGGAGTGTACACGTTAGTCCCTGAGCTGTGCCACCTAGCTTAGAAATCTGTTAGGCACATAAATCACACAAAGAAATTTTAAGTACGAACTGGTAGGCAGGTTCACAGAATAGTTACATCAGGAACAGACAAATTGATGGCACTGAAAAGTTGTTGAGTATATACGTAGACAGAATAATGACTCTGTAAACGCGGGAATGCTGACCTTGCTATCTGAAAAAGAGTATGGCTGTTATAACTATGATTTACACGTTTAAGGGAAGGTACTCTATGGGCTGAGTATTTATACAGTAGTCAAGAAATAAAGACAAGTAGTTTGACGTTGCAGATATTTTATTTCATTAACGTGATATGACATACATAGCACGTATTTCATTAACTTTCTGATCAACTTCATGCTGCAGTTACTGAAGTCTCACGCTAATTAGTCTAGGTGAATTGAAAACACTCTAGATAACTACGATGAAAGCTAATTCGCGTACAGAAAAGCAGACTCACCGTGAGTCTAAGGAATGACATATATTTCGACGTAGAAAAAGTTCTGTAATATCTTTGTAACTCCCAATTTTGATACTTAACAAAATGAAACTAATTAGTGTAACATAATGTTTACTTTACATCAGACAGGATGCATTCACAAGAGCTTATATAAATGGTAGAAAATGGTAATAAAACAATGGAAGTAAGCTGACAAGAGACGTTCCAACATTCAGGATTTAAAAAGTTCTCTGGTGACGAAGCAACCTGTCAAAATATACACTACTGGCCATTAAAATTGCTACACCACGAAGATGACGTGCTACAGACGCGAAATTCAATCAACAGGAAGAAGATGCTGCGATATGCAAGTGATCAGCTTTTCAGAGCATTCATTCACACAAGGTTGGCGCCGGTGGCGACACCTACAACGTGCTCACATGAGGAAAGTTTCCAACCGATTTCTCATACACAAACAGCAGTTAACAGGCGTTGCCTGGTGAAACGTTGTTGTGAAGCCTCATGTAAGGAGGAGAAACGTGTACCATCAAGTTTCCGACTTTGATAAAGGTCGCATTGTAGCCTATCGCGATTGCGGTTTATCGTATCGCGACATTGCTGCTCGTGTTGGTCGAGATCCAATGACTGTTAGCAGAATATGGAATCGGTGGGTTCAGGAGGCTAATACGGAACGTCGTGCTGGATTCCAACGGCCTCGTATCACTAGCAGGCGAGATGACAGGCATCTTATCTGCATGGCTGTAACGGATCGCGCAGCCACCTCTCGATCCCTGAGTCAACAGATGGGGACGTTTGCAAGACAACAACCATCTGCACGAACAGTTCGACGACGTTTGCAGCAGCATGAACTAGCATCTCGGAGACCATGGCTGCGGTTACCCTTGACGCTGCATCACAGACAGGAGCGCCTGGGAAGGTGTACTCATCGACGAACCTGGGTGCACGGATGGCAAAACGTCATTTTTTCGGATGAATCCAGGTTCTGTTTACAGCATCATGATGGTCGCATCCGTGTTTGGCGACATCGCGGTGAACGCTCATTGGAAGCGTGTATTCGGCATCGCCATACTGGCGTATCACTCGGCGTGATGGTATGGGATGCCATTGGTTACACGTCTCGGTCACCGCTTGTTCGCACTGACGGCACTTTGAACAGTGAACGTTACATTCCAGACGTGTAATAACCCGTGGCTCTACCCTTTATTCGATCCCTGCTAAACCCTACATTTCAGCAGGATAATGCACGACCGCATTTTGCAGGTCCTGTACGGGCCTTTCTAGATACAGAAAATGTTTGACTGCTGTCCTGGCCAGCACATTCTCCAGATCCCTCACCAACTGAAAACGTCTGGTCAATGGTGGCCGAGCAACTGGCTCGTCACAATACGCCAGTCACTACTCTTGATGAACTGTGGTGTCGTGTTGAAGCTTTATGGGCAGCTGTACCTGTACACGCCATCCAAGCTCTATTTGACTCAATGCCCAGGCGTATCAAGGCCATTATTACGGCCAGAGATGGTTGTTATGAGTACTGATTTCTCAGGATCTATGCACCCAAATTGCATGAAAATCTAGTCACATGTCAGTTCTAGTATAATATATTTGTCCAATGAATACCCGTGTATCATCTGCATTTCTTATTAGTGTAGCAATTTTAATGGCCAGTAGTGTATGTTGTAACAAGTTCCTAGTGGAATGTTCGGAGAATAGTTACACGATATTGAGTAATGGAAGTGTTATAGTGAAGCATTAGGATAAAGTTGAATTTCTACTGTAAGGCTATGGCCGAGCGGTTCTAGGCACTTCAGTCCGGAGCCGCGCTGCTGCTGTGGTCGCAGGTTCGAATCCTGCCTCGGGCATGGATGTGTGTGATGTCCTTAGGGTAGTAAGGCTTAAGTTGTTCTAAGTCTAGTGGACTGATGACCTCAGATGTTCAGTCCCATAGCGCTCAGAGCCATTTGAAAAATTTTGAATTGTAAGGTTAAAATTCAGAATGTAAATCACGACGAGAAAAGCAACAAGACAATAAATCTGATAATATGTATCGCATATTCGTATTCTTGATGGATAGATAGATAGGAATACTCGCATACTTACTCGTATTTTATAGATGACCAACTGCGGAGGTCAAAGTATGACACATATCCAACGTAGTGGGCATTGGTCTACTGTGCCTTCTAGTCGGCTTGCTTGTTCCGCAACCGTATAAGGAGGCTCCTTGTTGGTTCCTATCTGCATCATAGAAAGCTGATGGGAGAGTGGACGCAGAAATACTGGAAAACAGCGTACAAGAGAGTTTTATAAATACTGTGACCAGTAGCTACCACGAAACCCACTGTTAATTACAAGTGAACGGATGTTTGTAAAAACGGACCTGAATCGTCAAATTCGTCTGTCTGAATTAGTGGCGGATTCCATTTGCCTGAGGGCAGATACATATCCGAGTGTTAAAATGGTCCTAATATCGTCCTCGTAGCATGGTGCACAAGGTTGTAAGTTTTTAGATTTCATTGAAAGAAGTCTTTGATTAAAATACCGTTTGCTAAGCAGTGTTAGCATCATGCTTTGCCTGGATCGGTTTTCTTTTGTTTCATCAGATGGTGTTTGTTATACTTCACCGGTGTTCACGCGAAGTCGCAATGTAAATCTCTTATTCATTCATTTCTGTGCAGGCATCTGTTCAGGTAGGCAGTGTTCAGGATGAGTTGAAGCAGTGTTTTGATTAACTTCTGGGTCGGTAACTTGTGATTTTTATACAGTATTCAGGATGAGCTGGAGGGAATTGTGATTCATCTCCTGAAAGGACAAGGAAAAAGCCAGAAGGATGCAATAGACTTAATAAACATCTCATGTCAGAGGAAAAGAATACGTTGACCAAGGTGGCATTGAAAGAAGAACGAAACTGACCTGTTCGTGTTGCAGGTATCTGTAATTGCCAATATATTACGTCTCTGAAGAGACCCACTTAGCCATTTATAGGATTTGACAAACGCGAGCATGCCACTGTGACTTTTATTACAGATGCCACAGAAAATACTATTATTAATCTGACAATACCGACAGGGGAGTTATTTTTGATTCACTACATATGCTGGCCACGAGAAATGAAAGAAGGATTAACATCTACAGATGGTGATTGATCAATGTAAAGTGGGCAAGAACTGGTCAAGAAAAGATACAGCCATACTAAAGAAAAAAGTTCCAAATATAACGAGTTACTATGAGAAACAAAAATAAAGGTCTGTAGAGAGGCCTATTTTAGGCTTTACGACATTTTTGATAGGAGAATAATACATTTACGACAACTATCGTAGGCGGAAAAGCCCTCAAAGATTTGCAAGATTTGAAAATTGAAAGGAATGACCTAGTCGAAGTGTGAACATATCTAAGCTCCATGAGCCGTGCTCACTCCCAACTATGCGTTTTCGTGAACTTGGATGTATACCTGTGTTTGGTTTCCTGCCCTTGTTGTGGTTACACCATGGTCCTTCTTCCTTCTACGTGTGGCAGCAGCGATGTGTATCTATAATTGCACCGTGTACCATCTTTGGTTTTGTGCATATAGTTTCCGGCTAGGGAGTCTGAGGGTAGTCGGTCGGTTGCTGCGGACAAGGGAGGTTATCTCAGCGTGGTACAGGCGGCTGGGTCGTTGCACAGTGTCGGAGCATGTGTGGAGCTGTGCGATCGCTACCAACTTCGTGGTTCACCGACCTAGGACGTCAAAGTTGAGTAGTGGTTTCAAGTACCCAAGCTACGTCCATTCACGTTGTGTGGTTCGGTTTGGTGTTTCGCTGTTGGGGAGGTTTTCCTGTGAGCAACACCGAGTGTTTGTATTGCTGAAATTTAGCCACCATGCGGTGGAATTAACTGTATCGGTCGACCACAATTCAAGTGCACCTGCGGAGGTTTCTGCCTTGTGGTCGTTAGTGCATCGGTTACCTGCCCTGGCCACTAACGTAATTTCAGGCAGTGTACTCTCCCCACCTGTTCTCGCTGTCCAACACGGTGTGTAGTTTTCACAGCTTAATACATATACATTTTTGATTGTGGATAATCAAGCCCGTAACATTAAGAGTTCGATCAACTGGTGGCAAGCAAGTCGTTTGTCGGTCGGTTGTTGGCTGTCCCTTGGTTGGGTTTTGACGGATCAAATGTAGCTGGGCTCACCACCTGTCTTACCTAAGTGAACGAGGGCAGACCGACCGCCTGAGGTTTCTAAGTGCTGTTGTCTTTATCGTCTTTCTCACCGGTGTTTAATTGTCTGTTTATGATCTATCATAGCCAATGATAAAAGAAAAATTCTTGGTTTTACTGTGTTTTATATAAGTAACTTTGTATTCCGGCCTGTGGATATTTGCTGAAAGGTTATTGCCGTTGTGTTGTCTTTTCTTTTAGTCCGGTTTCAGCTACTTAAAACTTAAGGTTTACTGTTATACTTTTTTAAAATTTTCGAAAATTAATTCTGAGCCTTCAGCCTTGGAACATTATTCTTAAAATTACCTTTCAAGCTTAAACATTGCAGCCTTCTGCCTTTGAAAGGTTATGGTAATTTATTTTAAAATCTTGAAAATTTTATTGTGGGCCTTCGGTCGTTTGTTTTGCATCTTGTTTATGTTTGTCCATCCACTTCTGCCTTGAGGCTTTCAGCCTAGCTATAAAAAATGTATATTTTAATTATTTTATTTACAGTTTTAATTACATTTTTATCTTGTTGCTTTTTAAGATTTCCTGTTTGCAGGCCTTCAGCCGTGAAAGACTTAGATTTTGAAACTCGCTGTTGTACAGGTTCGGCTATATGCCGTTTTGGTTTAAAACTGTTATTAATTTAGAATAAATTACAATTTTAAGGTGAGAATCACCCCAACCTTGTTTGGCCCTTTTCACAATCCTAATCACCTGTTCACCCCAGCGGGTTTAGTGGGCATCTCACTCTATCTCCGTGAAACAGGTTCATTCTACTTCAGGCAGATACGCTTGCCTTGCAGAAGAGGCTTCTGTTGCTGAAAGAGATTGATTTACCGTATTTCAATGAAAATGTCAGTCTTAAGTTTGGTAAGCCACAAGTGAACAGTAGCTGTCAATATGTGGAGAAGAAAAATGAGTTGAAAGAGAAGTTGTTAAGCTATAATGCAAAAAGAGTTACTGATTCTCCAAAGGAAATCCAAAAAAATTACAAAGGCTTTACAAGTGAATGTACAAAACTGTAAACATGTAATGAGATTCTGGGTCTTGTTTGTGACATTCTAGGTCTTGTTTGTGATCACGTCTAAATTATTGTGCTATCCAAAATTCCTGTCCAGGAATTTTTTTATCTAAAACAGCTTACTGTGAATGTGTTCTGTACGTACAATATGAACACTGATCTAGCACACTACTCGTATATCACGAAGAAGAAGCCTGAAAAAGCAAAATTAATGGCAACTTATGCTTCAGTATAAAAATATTGTTCTTGTTTCCAGAAGCTTTCTATTTTAGCCGACATCTGCCCAGAAACGAAATGAGAATCACATCTTGTCATGTTTTCGCGTAGCACTCACAGACAATGTTGTTGGGCAATACCCAAAGGAGAAACATTTCCTATAATGTTTTATATGATGAAAACACATTAAGAGATGGTACATTTGATGGGTGAAACATTGGCACTCTTGAGCAATGTTTTATGGCTTAATTTCTGTTGCCAGTAACTTATTCAGGATTTTAAAATGCTCGAAGCAATACAGAAAAAGAAATTATTTTTTTAAAATTTAAATAATAAGCCTTGAACATTTTATGTGTTTACAATGTTACAGTCAGAACTACATTGCCTTTCTGTACATAAGAGGGTTAATGTTATATATTTGATACGAAAACGTTTTTCAGCATAGATAAAATAATATTGTTCTTGGAGAAGTCCGCCTTGAGAAAAAATCAGTTTTCCCAGAAGCGCTTCAAACTCAAGACTGTAAAATAATATATTAAAACACTGCTGTCACTATGTTTTGGTTAGTTTTACATTTTTTACACGTTATCTTATGGTATGAATCAAAATTTTGCTCCAGTATGTTAAATGTCAAATTGCCAGTATCATCTTGAATATCAATTTAAGCGCTGCTGATGCAGTCTATAGTATTTATATTGGCTGTGTCAATATTCATACATGTCTCTGAATGTGCACATTAACAGTACCTTGCGCAAGATATATTATTGCATATGCAACTGTGGTTACTTCGCTCACGAGTCATACATCTAGGTGATACTCACAGAACCAGTTGAGGATGGCTAAGAGATTTTGTGACAGGGGTATGCGTGAGTCATTTTCCACTTTCCAGACGTAGTCACTGAGACATCATTTGGGAGGTACATGACTTAGAAGTGAGAACATTTTTTGTGGTTACATGGCTTCGCATAACTTCATGTGAAGTAACATTAATTTAAATGAGTTTTTTTCGATTCTGAACAATTGATGTTGAAGATGAGTCATAGATTCACAAGCAGCGTCGTTATACTAAAGAGAAGGAATGGATACCCAGCTCTGTTATTTGATGATATCAATGCAAATCTCGCTTAGTAATTACCAGCCAAGACCTTCATGTCTCTGCAACAAGGTGTACGCAGCATCCTTGCCTTTCTGGAAAGGGTAAAAGACAGAACCACATTGTAGTAAAGCATGTGTTGCAAGGAAACATGTCACCCCCATATTAATAACACTTGCTTTAATATCAACTGTCTGCCCACTACATCACTTCTTAGTAAAAACTGCAGGATGTGTCAGTTTCCAATAACAGTATAACAATATGACAAACACGTCTGTGTCGTTGGATGTTCTTCTTACACATTAGAAGACGGCATGTAGAGTATAGGGAAGAAGTTTAACATCAGCTTATTCACGAAATGTACTTGATCACCTAAACATTTTATGAAGCACAACGGATCAATAAGTTGTTCCTTACTTTGGATGCTGCTTAAAACTATATTTCGGGTAAGAAGTGGCTTTCTCAATTTAAGGAGTAACTGTTTCATAACACGATCATATAGGGGAGTTTCTCATTTATAGATTTTAACAGATGGAGCCTCATGATTATCAAAAATAATACGTGTGTCGTAATCACGTTTCACAGTATTTATTATGGTGGAATGGAGGGCCATTTGACGTGATACATCAAAGCGTTGCCATCAATGAGCTGAGTATCTGGACAATCAACTACTGAAGTAGTGACAGCAAGTTTCTTTAGCAGAACTGCTTTGTTTCCTTTTCGCATAATACTGTATTAATCAAATAATGACAACTGACCTGCAGAAACTTCATATTGAAGAACGTCTCATAAATTGATCTACATTTGTTGACAGTTAGCTAAGAAGCAAGAAATATCTTTTCTGAAGCACTAGAGCTGCGGTTGTTACCTCTTAATTAATCGTTTGGTAGATAATTTGATTCTGAAAGCTGCGGCCACTCTGTCGCCAAGTAACGGTGGATGCATGTGGTGTGAGAGAGTGAACTGTATTTTCTTGTTGTCGTGGACAAACATTTGTCTACGATTTCTTGTCTCTTTTGAGGTGTAGCTACTGTTCCTCTTGGTGTTTCAAACATTAGATTCATTGACATGGATACTTCATTACATGTATGATGTAAAAGTATCCATTCAGCTACTTGATCAGGAGACGGCATTATACCTACAAGACCCCCTTCCTGTCTCCCATAGTAGACGTAAGTCTGTTCAGCGAACTGTCGAGAGGTACAGAATTCCAAAATACGGGTTTCTGTCGACATATGCTGGCTCCTTGGATTAGACTAATTTTCATATGCTCTGGTAAGGTATTTGCCATTTCTAGTACGTGGCTTGTTATACGCCTTCCGTGATTCCAGTGGTCAGCTGCAAAAAAGTATGCAAGCATATGTTTTAATCAATTTCTAATAACCAGTCCCCATCATTTTGCAGTTTTATAAAGAGGTGGATGATTATTACGGTGTAAAGAAGTATATCTATCCATATACAATCTGTAGGATCATCTTTAATTTTCTCCAACGTTATCTGAAGTTCATCCATATTAGAAAGAGTCGAAATTGCGAAGGAGAACTGTGACTACCATATGTTAACATCTAACTGCTTTTCGCCATGCCTTACTTGATAATATATTGGGAACACCACCAAAAGCTACCTGAAGCAGTTATTGTAATCTTGTCTCGCCCACAAAGCTTCCTACACATCTGACGAAAGACCATAGAGCATGCATTATGCCTGGAATTGCAATAACATGTTTTCACCTATTAATATCAGACAATTTAATCTGCATAATAACTTTGTATACCTGCGTATATGCTGATATGTGTATAAAAGTGAGTCCATGGAGCTTACTGTAAAGTAGTAAGTGCTGTATTCAGGTGTGGAGAGTCTTTCGGAATCTTATAGAAGACCAAAAGCGTTGTTTGTTGCACTTACAGCATCACCATGATGAGCAATTTCGCTCATATAGCCATACCATTGCGTTGCCTTATCATTCTAAACAAGCTGTAACCATTTAAAATCCTTTTCAAGAGCTCTGTTGATAACTGAATACTTTTCAAAGTTTTGTCCCTGAAGCTGACGTAAATGAGTGGTTTAGGATTCTTAATTTCTTTGTAATAAGAAAGCGGGACTGAACACAGATAGCTGAGTTTAAGGCTGTGTAACATATTATTATTTAACATTCCAATTACAAGTTTGTAAATCTTTGAAGAGTTTGATACACATCTCTGTTGCACAAACTCTACCACCATCCCTTGAGTTCGTCTTATTCCATAGGCATAAAAATGGATAAATCACAGTTATCACACCACACACTTACAAGGCCACGATTATTTCCAACTCCCATACACGAATGATCTGCTGCATCCGTTTCTGTGAGGATTTTTGCAGAAGACTTTCTGAACCTCAAAACTTCATCATATGAAACTGTGTAACCGTAGGTATGCAATATATAAAGTAAATCTTTGGATCCATATTGATGTAATTTCACAGCTTAACCTACAACAGTTCGGTTATGAACATTAGTATTATACTGAATGGACGGAGTTAACTTAAGATCTCTTTGTAATCTGTCTATGTGACACTAGCGTCGACATTGGAGACAATATTTTTGGGAATGCTCACACAACCTTGAATATTTAACCTACCCAACTGGTAGTCTTTATTGCGGTTCGTAAGACTTTCCGCTAGTTGTTTTATCGACTGAACGACATCTTTCAAACCAGTTTTACTCTCATTTTCAGGAAGTTTCATTACAGGAATATATTGTGGCAAATGGCACTTGAAACAATTTAGGTCAGCATAACCTTCAATTTTCATCGCAACTACCTCATCTCCAAAAAATTTTTATATTTCATTCACGATTCTGTTTCTTCTTGACACTTCTGGATTTAAACTATTAGAATTATAAGGGCCACGCAGCTCTACAAATGTCCACATGTGTGTTGGAATGTTCATCATTTCATTTATGATATACTTTAAACCAGAGTCGTCTCCTGGAACTCTTTTTAATTTGTCGACTAGCTATAGTTTTATTTCTTTATGGACAAATGAGCAGTGGCAGTCTAAATGATACAAAGCATGAAGAGCGTGTAGATCATCTGTTGTAACCCATAGCCGTATACAAACAACATCTGCTTTTTCCTCACTTCTTTCATCACGTACTTTAAGCTACTCATTCTTCAATGGCTTTCAACTCCTCTGTAAGACTGAATGAAATTGATAAAGTGTACGCCATCTTACTTTCACAGTCCTTGCCGTCTTCCCTAGAAATTAAACACGATTTTTATAATGAAATTTATGAACATCAGATATTTCTCTTGACAAAGATTTTGAACACTGCTCATCACACTATGTCTTTTCCCAAATCGTTAACTATTTCTTTTGACGTGTATGAGAAAACAACTTCCATGACAAATAATATTTAAGTTTTATGAACTTTCAAGAATTTCTTCTAGTCTGATATGTTAACTATCACATCGCTGCTTACTACATACTGACAACATTCGATATGTACTGCCAGTTATAAGTGAGTCAAATTCCCCAGAATCAAAGAATCATTGATCCAGTTTTACATCCTGTTCGTACACGTTATGTTCCCCACTATGTGTTTATGTATGAAATTTAACTCAGATTTACCTCCCACTTTATAAGAAGTCTATTTATTACCAAAACTATGTACCCACAAATTTTTATCCAACTTAAACTCGTTTGATAACCTTTGGCCAAACAGAACATAATTTGAAAGAGCTGTAATTGATCTGAATACAACTTGTCTTTACATTAAATGCGCAACTGAAATAAAACAATTATCTGGCCCTAATCAAAATTTCCAGTTACCTCGCGTTATGAAAACATTGCTATAGATTTCTTGAAAGCACGACAGTAAACATCAAGCAGGCAGTGGCTCAGCTAGATTTCTGTTTTTAATAAAATTTAGAAACAATATTCAAAGTACTGCATTCCACATGGTGCAATGCGGTAACATGTAATGATAAACCTTCATTAAACAGTGGGATGGGGATAATAACTATTCCTATGAAATTTTATTCCAAGACAACGATTTCAGAATGAAGTATGTACTCAAAAAGACAGCGTAAAACTTCGCGTGATCTTTACATATAACATTGGTCTGAACAATTAACAGAGGGAACAATGAATTGAAGAGGGTACAATGTTACCCGAGAATTTTCAAAAAAGGCAAACAGCATGACTCAGAGAATTGTGTTGGTCTTTCCAACACCTGAAAAGAGAAATTACTTACTATCCAAGTAACTGCCAGGACAGAAGAACATACACATCTAAAGAAAAGTGACGTCAGTCATAGATCAATTCAATATAATTTTCTTGGGGTAGCTGAATCTACAACAAAAAATTAAACGTGTAATTTAAGACCGTAAGGTTGTCAAGCCTCATTCCACTCCTAATTTCTCACGTCATTCCCTTTCCCATAGTTAATCTAACACATTTTATGATTCACTTTCTTCCACCCAAGATGTGGTTTTCGAGATAATGCAGTATTCTCAGTGTAACTGATTACTACATCTGTTATGTGATAGGACAAAATAAATTATGTGATAAAAATTTATGGTCCAAACTGCCAAAGTGGCACACATCAGAGTATGAATTCATTCATTTCTATCATCTGAAAATAAACCTTATACTAAATGTTATGGTGTCACTAATTTCGTACATTGATTCCTTAGGGACTACTGAGGCTTTCAAGACAGTCAAATAGTATTATCATTTTTAGTTTCAGATACCGTCCATTTTAGAGTACGTCTAAAAAAACAGACAACACACTGCTATAAAATATTAAGAGACAAAAAAAAAAGAACGACATACAATTACATTGGATGAAGCGTCAAACGAAAACAACAATTACCAACAAGAACTGATACAGACACACCGTTCTCTGTTTGTCAAAAATCATGTGTCATCATATTTATGCACAGCACTGTCGCCAGCAGTCATATTCTTAAAAATGGAAGGTGCATGACATCTAATGTACATTGGTGAACGTTAACATTACTACCTTAATAAAATTTCACATTGGGCCAGAAGCACCAGGGAAACCAACCATATAATGTTTGCTACATGCACCTGATCTAATAACTGTTACACGCGCATGACTACGTGGGAAATTTTAACTGTCGGTCAGAAAACAGAAATCCAAAATTTGTCATCAATAAGATTTCAGAGTATAACTTACGCTAAGTGTTATGTGGAAGACATGGATACTTATACAAATCAGTGTCACACACATAAGACCGGGTACAGAGGCTTTCAGTTTATTTAACTAACAATATTTTAACGTCAGGACGTAGATAAAACATTATGACCACTTGCTTAATAGCTTATTTGACTATATTTGGAACGAAATACGTCACTGGTACTGCGTGTCAGGAATCCGACTGATTGTTGGTATGTATGTGACATTAGATGTCTACTCACAGGTCACGTAAATAGCGGTCCGCTGATTTGCGTACGCGTTTATGGTGCGCGATAGCAACCCATACGGGTTTCACTGCATTTACATAAGGATTTCTGATCGCTCTTCAAACCACTGTGTCAAGGTTCTGGCTTAGTGACATGGACAGTTATGCTGCTGACATTGCTTTCGGGGAAGACATCAAGGGTGAAGTGAGGCAGGTGGTTCGCAGCTGTCAGCGTGTCATCGATTACTACCACAGGTCCCATGCAAGCGCAGGAGAATGTCTCGCACAGCATAACACTGTTCCCACCCGCCTGCATCCGTAGCGCGCTGCACATTTCGAGAGGCCCTTCGGCTCGATAACGGCGTTTGTGAACACTACCGGTGTAGCAAAACTGTGCTTCACCTAAAGAGCCGACACGTTTCCATTGATCGACGCTCGAATCCTGATGGTGCAGTGCCCACTGAAATCGAAACTGACGATGTCGTTGGGTGAACATAGGGGATGATCTACTCCGGAACTCCTTGTTCCACAATGTACGACGAACGGTGTTCTCCGAAACACTTGTGCCCGAACCACCATTGTTCTCTTCCAGCAGAGATGCCACAGATCACAATCAGTCTTACTTTGCAGAGCGACAAGCATCCGAACCCCATGTTCTGTGAATAATCGTGGACGTCCAACCATTTCTCGTCTAGTGGTATTTCATTGTCCTTCTAGCCCTTTACTGACGACAGTAGCACGTGAACATTCGGCCAGGATAGCCGTTTTCGAGATATACGTTCACATGGACTGCGTAATAATAATCTGCCATTAGCCAACGTACCTATCTAAATGGATTTCTTCATTTGAACCCCATATCTTTGTTAGAGCGATCCCCTGCCCGAGTCTGTTCCTCTTACATACTTTTGTTTCTGCGTCACGTGCCCGCAGCGCCACCAGGCGGTACCCAACCTCGTGGTGGGCCGTGGTCATAATGGTTTGGTTCATCAGTGTATATTGAGTACACTGTTGGTAAGCGACTCATATGGTGCCGAATCTCGAACTTAATATTTCAGTCCAAAAGGTAGAAGTATGTTTGATGTTATACCTATGTGCTCAATCCTATCACTGAAAAGTGCCTAACGTATAACGACCCCCTAACCACCGACCTCAAAAATCGTCCCCTCTGTTCCCACTGTAAATCTCTTCATTTGTTCAAGAAATGTCCTAACCTTGCTTTCCCTCCTTCAAGTAATACCTCTAACCTAGCCCGTCGAACGTAGTCTTCTAAGGTTCAATCTCCTGCTTCCAAACCTGAACTGACAGTTCCCATCAAACTTACTGACAATCCCCTGCGCCCCAAAAACTCGCTCTACCCACATCCCACAGCTGAAGACTTCATCCATTATATGATCTTAGTTCTTCGAAGTGTCCACCCTTTTCAGACGTCTCACACCTTACAACAAATTTCCCTTGCTGCCCACTCTGTCTTTCATCTCAACATAGAAGCCACCTACTTCTGCAACCAGGCCCACTTGCTTTTAACCCTTATCGACATTATAGTTTATACCCACCTCATACACCCATCAAGATAAGCCCTCTTCTCCCTAAATCATAGCACGACAGCAGTATAGTACCGTACCGCACAGTAGCCGCTCCTTTTCAGCCAGAAAACGCCTCTTCATGCACGCCCTATCCCAACATCATGTCGATGCTTTCATACTGAATGAGACCTTCCTCCAACGTCATCATACTATCTGCACTCTACAGTACTCCTACCGAACCCCTTATACTCACCCTCTTTCTGAAATCCATAATTGTTGCCCTTGCTACTGTCTATATCCAACAACATGATGTCTCACCCACTGCCATTGACTTTAACATTCGCAGCCTAGCCACTCCCATCCTGAACTCCAGTGGTGGCGTCAGTTTGCTAGCTGTCTCCATGATGGTATAGTTCCTCCACTCTCACTGCATACCTGCCCTGAAACCATAAAACCAATTTTACTCCTGATATTATCCTCATTCTTCTAATCTCCTTGGGTGAGTAACTAGAGCAGAGCTCAACCCCATTGGAAATGACCGTTTCTCTGTCCTACTAACCATTCCCTACACCATACACCCTACCCATTCACCCACTCCTCCTGTTCCAAACCTCATGTAACAGCTGGGATGCCTACAGGGAATCCATTCTTACCCAACCCAGAAGCCACCCCTTATCCTTTCAACACCCCAGTGACACCCATAAAGCGGCAGCGACCTTACTTCAACAGATCTCGTCACGCCCCACAACGTGTGTTACCGGAGATTCTTAGCCTTAACTTAGTAAAACACAATTCAGTCTATCCTTAATTCCAGGAAATGCTTCATTGAAATCCCATACAGTCTGCTATACAGATACTACGACTTCCTTAGTAACACAGTCCCAGAACGATGATCTTGATAATAAAGTATTAGTCTTTTTTATAAAAGTGCGATTGCCTACTTTTAGACCATGCTCCATTACTGGCGATACAGACTACACCATGCAAAGAAATCCTCAACTGCCGCATAGTGAGGAAAACTCAGTACCACCTGGAATCCTGGAATGCATTCTGATACTACATGTACAAATTTCTGGTCCTGAAATGCAGCCAAGATGTCAGGCATTGCCTACCTTTCTCACCTCCACTCATACCTAAGAGAGCGATAAGAAAGCGAATTATTAATGTATTATGGCTCACGTCTGAGCTAAGTCTCTAGTGAATTGGGAAATTAGTTTAAAATCAATTACAGAATTTACACAAGACAGACAGACGGACAAGAAAGCTACCAAAGAGAAACATTTTAGGAAAGGTATACAAAACAAGAAACTTCCAGTGTCCTTCATGTGTGTAGCCATAAAAGTTGGGGAATTATTCCAAAGATAGATTATATCACTTGCCCTGTACACAGGTTAATTATGATGTCCACTAGATATTTTAAACAAACTGGCATAGGTACATGATTGCATATAACGTAACGAATGATACAGTAAGAAAAAGACAAACGGTGTAAGATTTTTTTAATGTCCTCCGGGAAGGTGGTTTGGAAAACCAGAGACAGATGCACTACTGAACGTAGTTGCTGTAAACGGAAACGAATCAGGCACAAAAAGCGTTTTGTGCGCTAGAATTGGCCCTATGCTAGTATGAAACGAGTTTGCAGAGATCTTTCCACAATAGACTACCAATTTCAACAACATGGTGAACTGCTGAAAGCAATTTGAGGAGGATGGTGGTTTGCATGATGCCATGCTTGTGATCTACGAGGGGTGTCAAAACATTAAAATGACCGTGAAATGGATGTGGTGATGCGTTGTCTCAGAAGGTCTACCCATGGAGCTAGTGCTACACTGAACATTCCTAACCGAACAATGAGAAAAACTGATTGTAAATGAAACTGTACAAATCGTTACTGCAAGGTGTATGCTATCATTAAAACTTGCGTCATATGCAGTTCTGCACTGATAAGCAGAACCATCTATAAAATGACGACTTCGCAAGCAAATTAATCTCCAGTGACGCAGGCACTTCTAATCTTTTCGGAAAGGCGAACCGAAACAACACACGAATGTGGGGGCAAAGAATCAACATGCTACAGTCGAACACGTCCGGGGCTCTGAGATAATTAATGTGGGCTGTGAAATGTCCAGCAGGGCTGTCTACGGACTCTTGTTCTTTGCTGAGAGAACTGTCAATGGTTTCAAATTGTCAGTGTGGCCGTACCAAAGTTGATAGTGATAGCAATGGTTTCGTCTTTCAACAAGGTGGCACCCCCACACATTTTCACATTTGTGCACGAGATTACCCGAATGAGATATTGCCGTATTAGTAGAACTAGATTATCTATGTTTGCTGTGCGACGAAGGGTGTACAAATCTTGCATAAAGAATATAGAGAGCTTGTCTTTCACATACTGCATCATTTGTCACGTTGTTCTTGGCCATTTACCTACACCGATTTTTTGAAATATTTTCTGGCCTTTATACAGGTTGTAACGTATATAAGTGCAGGCATTTTTATATCAGCTATATTAACATATACACACATGTTTGTTGTTTTTTATCTCCATTGAAGAGTCTTCTCATAAACACACGACAAACTTTTTCTGCACAGTCGTAACTGCATCACTAAGTGGACTACGCCTGTCAGTACAGAATAACTGGTTGGCAGCCACGCATCCACACTTTAACACGCGACCCGTTGCCCAGTGGAAAATAAGCGTTAATGGCTTTCTCTTGCCTCATCAGTAACTAACCAACCTAAAAACATACGACTTGAAGTACCTACAATAGTTACTCTGCAAATGACGTAAATGCTGAAGTAATATTGTTCAATACATGGCCCTAAGATGTGAAGAGCAATAAGAAAATGTTCTATAAAATGATGAAAAATAAAAGGAAGGCTTCTGAAGTACCAGTAAAGATGGAAACAGAGGACGGTACCATTATTGAAGATCCAGGGAATATAAAAGATCTCTGGAAAGAACATTTTAAGAAGCTGTTAAACGCTGAGGACCAGGTACATGAGGAAACAACAAATAATGGAGAAATTGAGAGAAGTTGGGAAGCAGAATTAGGACAAATTACACAGGAAGAAATGGAAAAAGCTGTGAAGAAGATGAATGGGGGGAAAGCCCCAGGACCTGATGAAGTATCAGTGGACATGATAAGAGCAGCAGGTCCAGTGGGAATACAGTGGCTGCATAGAGTACTATCAAGCGTGTGGAGAAATAGTAAAATACCTGGCGACTGGAGAACAGGAGACATTGTTCCCATCTTCAAGAAAGGCAATAAAAGACTTTGTAAAAACTACAGAGGAATAACCCTCATGAGTCATACAGCCAAGATTTTTGAAAGAATTTTACTAAATCGAATAAGTGAAATGATAGAAAAGGAGCTGAGTGAAGAACAGCATGGGTTTAGGAAAGGAAGGAGCACAATCGACCTGATATTTTCTATCCGTCAACTGATGGAAAAAAGTTGGGAGTATAACAAAAGGGTGATAATGGTTTTTATAGACATAGAAAAGGCATATGACTCAGTTGACAGGGAAAGACTCTGGGAAGAACGGAAGAAGATAGATATAGAAGATGGATACATTAATGTTATAAAGACAATGTACAGAGGCCACAATTGTAGAATTAGAACACCATTGTGGAACACTGAATACCTCGAAATAAGACAAGGACTTAAGCAAGGAAGTATTCTATCTCCTGCGCTTTTTAATGTTGTGATGGAGGGAATGAATAGGGCAGTTAAAGATATAGTAAAAGAAAAAGACAAAAAGATGATTTTTGCAGATGATATGGTAATATGGGGTGATAAAGAGGTAGATGTACAGTTACAGCTTGATGCGTGGAAGGAAATAATGAAAAGGTATGGATTAAGAATAAATAAAGATAAGAGTGAAGTAATGGTATTTGGAAGAGAGAAAGGAATCAATGGAAATATTACCTTGAATGGAGAACCCCTCAAAGTGGTAGAAAGTTTCACTTATTTAGGGAGTGAAATATCTAGGGATGGAAGAATAACTAACGAAATTAATAGGAGGTTACAGAAGGGAGGCAATTTCTACCAAACAATAAAACATCTGATTTGGAATAATGAAGTTTCAGAAAGAGCAAAACTCCTGATGTATAAGAATTATTACTTCCCTATTGTCACCTATGGTGGAGAAACATGGACCATGAAAGAAAGGGACTGGAGCAGACTGCAAGCAGGGGAAATGAAATTTCTCAGAGCAGTTAAGGGAAAAACAAGAATGGACAGAGTAAGGAATGTAGAGATTAGAAAGGACCTCAAACAAGAAAGTATGAGAGAAGAAATTGAAAGAAAGAGATTAAGATGGTATGGGCATGTTAAGAGGATGCATGGGCAGAGACTCCCCAAATTTATGGAAGAACTAAAGATGGATGGGAAACGACCTAGAGGGCGCCCAAGAACACGGTGGAAAATGGGAGTGAGAATATCTGTTGAAAGGAGAGGTGTGACCTGGCAGCAAGTGGAGGAAGAAAAGTGGTGGGAGGACCGAGCCAAATGGAGAGGACTCGTCAGCACCCAGACCCGGCAGTAGCTGGAGCGGGATTCGGATATAGATAGATGGCCCTAAGTCACCAACAAATATATTCGCACGTATACCTGTTAGACACTGTATTTACCCACTGGGTTCATTGTGTTTATGTGTAATTTTAGGTAATTTCACAACATTTACTGCGTTTTCAAGCCAATCAGTTTAGTGGGAAAGACGTAGACAGGCACGTTTCAACTTCGCGTTGAAATAGCGGTAATTATAGACGGAGGAGAGACAGGACTAGAGGGAAACATTAAAACAGACGTGATTTACGAGAAATCATTCCAGCATGTATCCAATCTTCAACCTCCACGTGAATCGAAGTGGGAGGAAGAGACATTTACATTTCCTCTCAAGGAAACAAGTCCGTCCATTCAACCACAGCGAAATAGCGGGAAAACGTTTTTAAGAGGTGTGCGCCGCCATGCCGGGGTGGTCAGCGTGTCTGACTGCTGCGCAGAAGACCCTGGTGCAGTTCCCGGTAGTGCAAGATGTGCTACGTCGGTGGAAGGATTCGGAATCCACTTACCCTTTAGATTGCTGTAGAGGAGGTACGGTAATAAGAAAAACAGGTGCCAAGGTTAGGAAACCTGACAATGGCTGCGACAGCGGTTTGACGACCTTTTGACTCTCTATACTGCTTGCGGATAACGTCATTGACGGAAGAAGGTACGACGGACAGCCAAGGCCGGATGAGGTATAGCTGCTTGCGAGATATGCACCATGACAACCCTGCAGAAAACAAAACTCACCCTCCTTTATGCTTTACACAGAAGAAATATCATGTACTAGTGTTTGCCTATCTGCAATCTTTTATCGGAAACGTTAACTTATAGAAATCAGAAAAAAATTGGAAACTGTCACTGGTGCAGTCTTTTATAAACTGTAATGGCTACACATTTCATTCGCGTAATTAAATACATCTCAGTTTTGTTCGTGGCTGCGTCCTACTGACCTCTTGTCTCATCTGCCAGACTCAGTCTACAAGCACGTCACACAATGGTACGAAATATGTTTGAAAGGGAAAGAGACTGCAGTTCGAGCAGAGGAACTTAATTATTCAGGTGCATTCCAGTTTTGTATGTCTGTATTGATAAAATGAGTACATCTACATCTACATCTACATCTATAGTCCGCGAGCCACCTTACGGTGTGTGGCGGAGGGTACTTATTGTACCACTATCTGATCCCCCCTTACCTGTTCCATTCACGAATTGTGCGTGGGAAGAACGACTGCTTGTAAGTCTCCGTATTTGCTCTAATTTCTCGGATCTTTTCGTTGTGATCATTACGCGAGATATATGTGGGCGGTAGTAATATGTTGCCCATCTCTTCCCGGAATGTGCTCTCTCGTAATTTCGATAATAAACCTCTCCGTATTGCGTAACGTTGTAAATCACAGCTGACCTCTACCTCTCACTTTTTCTGTTTGTATAACACAATTTCCAATCGAAACTTTTGTTCTAGCCATGTGAATATTCTATGATGAGGAAACACTTTCATTCCATTCAACAGCTGTCTTTGTTAAACTCGGTCTGAGGGCCTAATTCATCGACAGACATAGGGATTGGGATGGATAGTTTTCTGTGATGATTTATCTTCTGATTTATTTATCAAGTTCCGTGAGACCATGCGAACCAAAGCTGCTTGGCCTTTGAACGAGTCAGTACATGTTTTACAGAATCATTATTAGAAAATTAATAAACAAGAGAAGGGATTATAAAGAGAGAGATTAAAAAATACTGAAAAAATTGAGAGAGTGTGTGAATAAATAATATATTTTCAGTAGGAAAAAAACTGTCTAGGTTGTAAAAACTACAGAAACTTTATTGATGCTGAAAGGTGGCTACACTGAGCCACAGCGCCAGAAATCGCGCCAGAGAGTATTGTTCCGCCGCCTCCACTGGCAGTGATTATTGAGACGTAGCGGCAAGCAGTTCTTGCCGAGAAGTTGTGGTGGACACTGCTTGTCGCTGAAGTTGTAGTGAGATGGGGTAGTAGTGAGTGTTTGTTCCATGTTTTATGCAGCTAATTGATGGGAGAGATAGCAGATGTTATTCTAATGGAGACATTGTAATGATCAGAGTGCATTTCGTCAATATAAATTAAGGTAACAAACTACTTTTATTTTTCTCTCTCATTATTTCAGTGACCTAAATAATGCGTCATTACAGGTTCAGTCAACAAAGCATCTGGCTTGTGTTCTTGTATTAGAGTGTAATTCTGTGTTTCTTGAGCAATTATAGTATTTCTAATTTTTTTTGGATCAAGAAGAATACCTTCTGTAGAAATTATGTGACCGAGAAATTTCACCTGAGAACGATCAAATTCAGATTTTTCCAAGTTTACTGTAATGCCAACTCTTGCAAAGATACGTAACAATGAATCCAAAATTTTGTTGTGCTCACTCCAAGAATGTTTAGCAGTAAGAATATCGTCAACATATGAAGCAATATTGTCACGAAGATAAACAGGTAAAATTTCGTTTAAACTACGAATGAATGCTGCTGAAAATATAGTAAGTCCAAACGGTAATTTCCGAAGTCACTTTTGGGTAAAATAGTCATATCCGATTTTTTTTTTACACGCTCTCTAGACAGATAGATAGTTGAAGAGTTGTTTCGATAAATGCAAAGAATAGTAAAAGAGTAGGCAGCAGTGCAGAAAACTAAAAAAGAAATAGCACCACTACAGCTCGGGGCCCTATGCTCGCTACGGCACATATTCACTTAAGAGTAGTGAATCCCCTGCGGACATTAATAGCTGCACATTAATTTCAGTTTGTGACTTAGTGGCAAATTTGGCGGAAGTGCGTACGTAAATTGATCTAACCATGCACATGGATGTATGTCATTCTTAGAATTGCGGAAGATCTTAAATTTCCGTACAGTCAAAAAATGTTTATAGTCAAAGTTTTCGCCTCGTGGCGACAAAGACATACCGCATCTGTCCCAGTCCCAATGTCGATTATTGTCAAGTTCGCGCGCCTGGCGCTCTCTTGTTGCATCCCGTAAATGAAACAAATTACTTTCTTCAAAACCCGCTGCTATCGGTGATTCCAAATTTCTTCTACCGTCTTTTCCTACGATTTTGCTTTCAATTTGTTTGACTTGCTTTTCTAATGCCTCAGATTCCCTTTTAACGCGTTCATTAAATTTTCCGTAATTTTCAACACGCTTATTTATGTTCTGATACTCTTCGGTTTCTGAAAATGGCAATGGAGCTGTATCATCTGAATCTCTGTCCCCATGTAAACTAAGATTTGTCAATTTATCTGAAATCTCCTCCACTCTTTCCGATAAGTCACCAATTTGTTCTTTCTGTTTATTTACGTCTTCCGTAAGTGTCGCGACTCGGGTTTCGGTATTGTCACATTTAGTAGTTAACTGTTCACACTGTTGCGTTAAGTTATTTAATCTGTCATTTGGTACGGATTCCTCGATTCTCTCAAATATTTCTTTCTTATCGTGTGCACGTTGTAAATTTAACTCTGAAAATTTCTGTACTGTCACGCGATCTCTTTCCTCCTGTTCTCTATCCTGTTCCCTTTGTCTAATCTCTACTGCAACTAATCTATTATTGTGAGCATTCAAAATCGGTTGTACTTCTTCTCTGATTTCTTTCTTTAATTCATCTTTCATATTTTTGAAACATGTCCCTATTCGTGAATCTATCCGTGTTTCCATTGTTCCCATCTCAGTTTTAATTGTTCCTATATCAGTTTTAATTTCAGATCGCAAAGTTCCCATCTCTGTTTTAAACTTAGATTCCAACTGTGATCCCAGATTTAATATTGCACCCATCAACTGCTCCATGTTAGCCGGTTCGAAATTCTTTTCGCCCCTAACATTTCCCGCAAAACTAACTTCCTTCTGCATAGCCATAAAGCTATCTGTGTTCGATACTATTTCAGAATCTTGTGTCGTTAATCTCGTATTCTGTGAATTTTCTGATTGAGAAAAATTTTGAAATGGTTCCGGACTATTTTCCCGACTTATTACATTGTTTTCCACTTCATTATCCATCATACTGTTTTCCTCTGTTGGCGAATTCGCCATGTCAACAATTTCGTTATTCTCATTATTCATCATTTTTGCCTTCTTCATCGATCACGTAATCATTTACAAAAAACAAAACTCGTCACTGTACGAAAATTACACACAATGACTCTTTATCTCCAACAATACCATTTACATGAAAAGTTTCCTCAAACACGATTAATCGAACAATTGAAATAATTGCACTAAATTGTCAAACCCGTAGACAAGACAACACACAAAAAAATTTTTTTTGAAAAATATCATTAGAAGAATGCCAATTACCAAATCTACACATGCAATATAGACTACAATTACTAAACTACAAATTACTACAACAATACTACTGTCTACTATTTTTGCAATCAGAAGAATTCCAAGGGACGATCCGAAGCAGCAGTCGCCACGTGCATGGGGGCTTAATTTAAATAGAATGCAAATTTTTTTTTTAGTAGCTGTATGTCCGATTACGCAAGTCTCGTAAACGGCTGGCCCTGACTAGTATTAGTACGCCATCTGACTGCTTAGAATGACAACAAAGGATGTAAGGAAATTTCTGTTAGCACAATTAATTAATTAAGTCCCCAGCAACTATAAAACCTACGAAACCAAAGCACAAGTATAACTGTTCTGTGTGTGGGAGTGTGACTCAACGTACACATCTGGCACGGTTCTTCTTCAACAAGACAAGAAATTTCAAATACCATTTATACTGACGTGATAGAAAAAAAATTAGAAATACTATAATTGCTCAAGAAACACAGAATTACACTCTAATACAAGAACACAAGCCAGATGCTTTGTTGACTGAACCTGTAATGACGCATTATTTAGGTCACTGAAATAATGAGAGAGAAAAATAAAAGTAGTTTGTTACCTTAATTTATATTGACGAAATGCACTCTGATCATTACAATGTCTCCATTAGAATAACATCTGCTATCTCTCCCATCAATTAGCTGCATAAAACATGGAACAAACACTCACTACTACCCCATCTCACTACAACTTCAGCGACAAGCAGTGTCCACCACAACTTCTCGGCAAGAACTGCTTGCCGCTACGTCTCAATAATCACTGCCAGTGGAGGCGGCGGAACAATACTCTCTGGCGCGATTTCTGGCGCTGTGGCTCAGTGTAGCTACCTTTCAATGCATTTCGCACTTTTGAGCCATCTTCAGAATTTGTTTAGGTACCTGCTGTTTTGGCGACCTAGACTGTTTTTTTTCCACTGGTAATGAAACACGGTTGCTGCACAATGGCCATCGAGTGGGAGGATTTAAATAAGTAATACATTATAGAGCAGCGCTGTGCATGACGCATTAGACTTCGCGCGTGTATGGTGTGTTGGTCGCTTGCGGGCCACGAACCGGCCTGTCAGTCGGCTATGCTCGGTCCTACTGGGAAATAAACTGAAGAGTGCATTTCATTTATCATTGCGATGCGAAATTTTTCGATCGGTGTAACTCTCTATGTTCGGTAGAATCGTACTGCAGAGCAGTTTAACCTATACTATTCGTTCGTGGTGTGAACGACATCCACAGGTCCAATTGCTGTTTCCACAAAAAGAGGCAGTCCAGCCATCTATCGTTGCAATCCTTTAATATGAATGGGAATGACAGAGGAGAGGGATGAGAATTCTCAATTCGTATAAGCGACAAGTACTGCATATTTGCTATGAAGCGATTTTGCAATACGATGCAGAGTGAATTTAAACATTTGGTTCACAATGAAAGAGCAAAAAATTACAACGATAGACACATATTTTACATGTATCAACATCTTCTTTTAAAATATTAGTTTCTATATAATGCAGTTTAAAATATTTAAATTATGTCTCATAGATCAAAGTAAAGTAAACCACAGAATGATATTACATGTGTTCAATCAAAATTTAATAATTCGCATGATTTGAGGATTTGCTCAAATATTAATATGGCCTTATCTCGGAAGCATAAAAATGTGACTTGGCACTTTTTTGCCAGGGCCCCGTCAAATGTACATGTACATGGATACGTCAAGGTACATGATATCAAAATGTAGTACATGACCACTGAATTGCCAGAGGAAGATATTAGTATCAGTTGCGGTAAAGATGGCATCGCATACATTTGCTTCAAGATTACTCAAGAAAGTTAAATCAGTGACTGAGCAGAGAATAAATGAATGAACACAAGACTGATGAAACAGTATATGTAAAACATTTGGGAATTACAATAAAGGTGACCATGAATCATGTTGCTAATATTCACAGAAACATATGACTCTTATTATGTGTCTTCCAGTAACGCTTTAAGTAACTTAAGATGAATTAGGCCTGTAATCAGCTGAAAGCTTGCGGAAAGTAATCCTTCACTAACCCTGTGTAATACCACGCGACTGTACATGAGGCCACGCTCGTAATGCATAGCCTACGCAGCACATTAAATGATAGTTTAAATGTGTACGACCTAAATATTCCGACTGAAATGTCTTACTCATTACGTATTAGTAACCCGTCCTAAATAACTGTAGCTGTCTCACCAAATCTCCAACTGCACTCGCCACCTGCGATCAGCTTACACTTCATTGCTGCCACATCTAGAACACAAGTTTGAGTTTCAACTGAATTGATTGCATGGCCAATGTCAATTTTCCAACGCCTGATTGGATGAGCCAAGTGGGAGTCGCCAAACGTGAAAGTAAGCGACTCCAGCAGTGTTTCATAAAGATGTAGTTCAAAGAGCTTGTATGACGTATCGATACTGATTATCGGATTTCGTGATACCAAGAAGAGAAGACGGCGCGTAAAACGAAAGTGCTACTTAACACTCTACTTTCAAGCGTCAATCTTATCTCTGAAAGCCACATTCCCACATTACTGACCACGTTTTTAGCTATATCATTTATATTACACTCCACGTCTTTTAATAACGTATGTGGCATAGTCCAAGAATACTTTTTCAGTCATATGTCATGTTTTGCTGTTACTGGAAGACCACATTGTGCTTCTTATTTTTCGTATATTCGTAGTTCAGTGTTTATTCTAATCCGTTAATGTTACAATTTATTTAAAAGTATTCCATGGTATACAGAATCAAATGCTTTCGCTAAATCAAAGAAAATATCTACTTTAGCGAAGATAGGCCTCTTTTTCAGGTTCGCAAATTACAACATTTATTCTTGATAACGGGTTTCGGTAGTCAAAGTTATCGTCTTCAGGACTCGACAGACAAGATTTTGGATATATCTTAAAAAATATGAGTAAACATACTCTTTGTCATGAATTGTCTGGCACGTAACATACTTCAGCATGACGAGATTGAAAGAACTATGTATACAGTTCCCAGAATGAGACTTCCACTCTGCAGCGGAGTTTGCGCTGATATGAAACTTCCTGGCAGATTAAAACTGGTAGAGCACTTGTCCGCGAAAGGCAAAGGTCCCGAGTTCTAGTCTCGGTCCGGCACACAGTTTTAATCTGCCAGGAAGTTTCATATCAATGCACACTCCGGTGCAGAATGAAAATCTCATTCTGGAAACAGCCCCCAGGCTGTGGCTAAGCCAAGTCTCCGCAATATCCTTTCTTTCAGGAGTGCTAGTTCTGCAAGATTCGCAGGAGAGCTTCTGTTATGTTTGGAAGGTAGGAGAGGAGGTACTGGTAGAAGTAGAGCTGTGAGGACGGGGCGTGAGTCGTACTTGGGTAGCTCAGTTGGTAGAGCACTTGCCCGCGAAAGCCAAAGGTCCCGAGTTCGAGTCTCGGTCCGGCACACAGTTTTAATGTGCCACGAAGTTTTATGTATACAGTTATTCACCACATATATGTCTTATGTCACTGACATCATCGCAGCCAGGGCACTGCTAGACTAAACGAAGCTACCTGTATCGATGGATCCACTCTGCTGGAGCATATTGTTTCCATGCAAAGCACGTGCTTGTCCTGACAGCAGCTACCATGGAGTGATCCAGTTTATTAACGTCGTCTGTTTGGGGCTGTGAACGCTGTTGTACCTCTTTGGATACACAAGTAGTTCTAGATGTCCTTACTTATTATCCACTAGCGGCATAGTGTGGTTACTGGCCTCTGCATTATGGACCAAGCACACCTCCTCTACTGCCCGGGACGCGGATAACAGTGGCACATAATAATTGAGTGGAAGGGCTATGTCGAAGTAGATGTGATACATTTCTTGGAAGTGCTTGTCAGTATTATTACATTAAAAGCTCTCTTTTAAAAAAGAACAGTATTCATGAACTGTGATACGCTCAAATTTTAGGACAACATATTATATTAAACATTACAATGGATACACTTCCACAGCTTTCTGAGCGAATACAAAACGGAACTACAATAATTTCAGAAAAAGCACCATAGCAAAACAATATATTTAAAATTCACACTCAGTAGACCCTTCATTATCCATGCAAGATATTAGAGATAAAGTTAGTGAACTGCTTATAGATGTTGACTCTGAAATTATTGGTATATCTGAACACTTCTTAAATAAGGAGATAATTCAGGGGCTTCCTTTACCAGGATACAGGTTGGCTGGCTGCTTTTCGAGGAGCTCTTTGCGGTGTGGGGGAGTAGCCATGTATGTGAAAAACGGCATCGCATTTGAGTCAATTGATGTTTCAAAGTACTGCACTGAAAAGGTGTTTGAATGTTGTGCAGGTGTGGTTAAATTTAACGGAGCTTAACTTGTAACTGTTGTTATTTATAGATCCCCAGACTCTGATTTCACAACATTTTTGCTAAAGCTAGAGGAGGTTCTTGGTTTACATTATAGGACATACAAAATGTTATTTATATGTGGTGACTTCAATATTAATTGTATAAGTGATTGTGCAAGGAAGAGGATGCTGGTAGACATCTTTAATTCATATAATCTTATGCAAACCGCATTCTTTCCAACGAGAGTGCAAGGGAACAGTAGAACAACCATAGACAATATTTTTGTTCATTCCTCATTACTAGAAGGGCATTCTGTTAGCAAAAAGGTGAATGGCCTTTCAGATCATGATGCGCAAATTTTAACTTTAAAAGATTTTTATGCTGCAACACGTGTTAAATATAGTCATCAGCTGTTCAGGAAAGCTGATCCAGTTGCTGTAGAGACCTTTGTAAACCTTATAAAAGAACAAGAGTGGCAAGATGTTTATAGCGCTGATACAGTAGACGATAAATATAATGCTTTTCTCAAGACTTTTCTCATGCTCTTTGAAAGCTGCTTTCTGTTAGAACGTTTAAAACAGGGTACTAGCACAATCAGGCAGCCTGGGTGGCTGACTAGAGGGATAAGAATATCTTGTAGAACAAAGTGGCAATTATATCAAAACGTTAGAAACAGTCAAAATCTAAAGGCAGCAGCCCATTACAAACAGTATTGTAAGGTGCTTAAAAATGTTATTAGGAACGCAAAAAGTATGTGGTATGCAGATAGAATAGCTAAGTCTCAGGATAAAATTAAAACCATATGGTCAGTCGTAAAGGAAGTTGCTGGTCTGCAGAGACAGGTCGAGGATATAGAATCAGTGCGTAGTGGGAATGTCCGTGTTACTGATAAGTCGCATATATGTACAGTATTTAATAATCACTTTCTGAATATAGCAGGTGAACTAAATAGAAACCTAGTCCCAACAGGGAATCATATAGCGCTCTTAGAAAAAAGTGTTCCGAGACTGTTACCTGAAATGCTCCTCCATGATACTGACAAGAGGGAGATTGAGTTAATAATTAAATCACTAAAGACCAAGAACTCTCATGGATATGATGGGGTATCTAGCAGAATACTGAAGTATTGTTCTATGTATGTTAGCCCAGTTCTCAGCCATATCTGTAACTTTTCCTTTAGGAGTGGTCGGTTTCCTGACCGATTAAAGTACTCGGTGGTGAAGCCACTTTATAAAAGGGAGACATTGATAATGTTGACTATTTTAGACCTATTTCTATGCCATGGGTGTTTGCTAAAGTTATCGAGAAGGTTGTATATACAAGGTTACTGGAGCATTTAAATTCACATAATTTTCTGTCAAATGTTCAGTTTGGTTTTAGAAATGGTTTAACAACTGAAAATGCTATATTCTCTTTTCTCTGTGAGGTTTTGGACGGATTAAATAAAAGGTTGCCAACGCTAAGTGTTTTCTTTGATTTAACGAAGGCTTTTGACTGTGTTGACCACAAAATATTACTGCAGAAGTTGGACCATTATGGTGTAAGGGGAGTAGCTTACAATTGGTTCGCCTCTTACTTTAAGAATAGATAGCAGAGGGTAATTCTCCGCAATATTGAGAGTGGGAGTGATGTTCAGTCCCAATGGGGCACTGTTAAGTGGGGCGTTCCCCAAGGGTCGGTGCAGGGGCCACTGCTGTTTCTTATTTATATAAATGATATGCCTTCTAGTATTACAGGTGATTCAAAAATATTTCTGTTTGCTGATGACACCAGCTTGATAGTGAAGGATCGTGTGTGTAATATTGAAACAGTAACAAATAATATAGTTCATGAAATAAGTTCCTGGCTTGTTGAAAATAATTTGATGCTATATCACAGTAAGACTCAGTTTTTACAGTTTCTAACTCACAATTCAACAAGAATCGATATTTAGACCAGACAGAATGGGCATATTATAAGCGAGACGGAACAGTTCAAATTCCTACGCGTTCGGATAGATAGTAAGCTGTTGTGGAAAGCCCATGTCCAGGATCTTGTTCAGAAGCTAAATGCTGCTTTATTTACCATTAGAACAGTATCTGAAATAAGTGACACTTCAACACGAAAAGTAGTCTACTTCGCATATTTTCATACGCTTATGTCGTATGGTATTATTTTTTGGGGTAATTCTTCTGATTCAAAAAGAGTATTTTTGGCTCAAAAACGGGCTGTTCGAGCTATATGTGGTGTAAGTTCTAGAATCTCTTGTCGACCCCTATTCAAAAATCTGGGAATTCTGACATTGCCCTCACAGTATATATTTTCTTTAATGTCGTTTGTTGTTAGCAATATTAGCCTATTCCCCAGAGTTAGGAGCTTTCACTCAGTTAATACTAGGCAGAAATCATATCTGCATGTAGAATGCACTTCCTTGACTCTTGTGCAGAAAAGAGTGCAGTATTCTGCTGCATCCATTTTCAATAAGCTACCACAAGAACTCAAAAATCTTAGCAGTAGACCAAACTCTTTTAAGTCTAAACTGAAGAGTTTCCTCATGGCTCACTCCTCCTATTCTGTCGAGGAGCTCCTGGAAGAGCTAAAAAATTAAGCAAATTGCAGTGTTACATTGTTGATTGTCTTTATTTAAACTTACAACTTGTCACCTGAATATGTTTTTTTTTTATATTTCATTTTATCTGTCTCTAATATCTTGTTATGATTTCATGTATTGACTCGTTCCATGACCATGGAGACTTCTCCTTAATTTGGTCCCACGGAACAATAAATAAATAAATAAATAAATAAATAACTGGCATTACATATATTGCACCAAACTTCTATAAAACAAACAATTACGTAGCAAAGAACCATGTACACAAATCAACACAGATAATGGAAGTTATACAATATTGCTTATGACTTGTCTTATACCTCTGATTGAATACAGCAAAACAGCAAGACTGATCGCACCACACTCATGAACTCTTAAGAAAATCAACTTTCCTTAGGAAAGATAAATTATAACCAGAGCCTTTTCTGGATAAGAAAACCTCCTCCGCATGCAACGCAGTAAACCTGGGTTCATAACCCTGAAGTAAATTTAATGACTCCATGGCAGCTGGCCAGGAAAACATGCACTTCAAGAGCATGGAAAGAGTGTGCTCCGGCTGGGTAGTCTCTGTCGATGGTCGTTACAGGATTAAAGATAGTGGTGGAATGTATCTCCTGTTGTCTTTCAACGGCAGGCAGCTTCGTTCAGGAGGCACTACAGTCGGACTGGCCACAGCGTCACGCAGTACGATGCACGGAGGAAGCACGCGCTAGCTTCGCAATGGATCCTGAGTGGGCGTAGTTTTTTTTTTTTTTCATCAGTCTACTGACTGGGCATAGTTACAGAAGTTAAAATGCTTCGAATTCCACGAAGTCAGCGTGTGCAGAGGCGGCGGTGGCGTACCTGCCTAGAATGCGCCCATCGGCACTCTGTGCGCAGTCCGCTACGAGTCGTCTTATTAGTCACGACGCCACGGGGGCGAGTTACCCCACTAGTGTTAGTGGCCAGCGGTGACCTCGCCACGTGGGGCTGCACGAGACCTCCAGGAGACGGTGGCCAGGAGCTGCACACAGGGAAGACATCTGACATCTCCGCTCAGAGTACGTGAAGTCGTGGAGAGAAAGAGACTGTCAGCATCGGTGTGTAACACAGGAAAGGAGGTGAACGTTAGCAGTTCACGCTGCAATTCACAGTGACTGTGCCGTTACACACAGAACTGGCTGCTCCACGAAAGATCGAAGGTGACTTGACGAGCAGAGGGTCGGGCGCTCTCGGCTTTCCCTCTCGACAAGACTGAATAGAGCACCACCACATCAGCAGTAGTATTCATGTATGTGGAGATCGTGTGCGCTGCTGTGTAGGGATGGCAATGACATCATATGTTCTGGTTTCACAATTTGGTCGCTTCTCTTGGTCATTCAAGATTTCACAACTTCTCTCTTCAGACGCTTGCCATGTCAGATACTGAATACTTACTCTTGCGTTTGATTTTATCTTTATTGTGACACATTGTGCATTCACCATTATGGCAATATCCATCTGGCGCCATGATGTCATTTTGCTAAATTGCTTGCTGGAGCATTTATTCTATTCACGATGTTGCAATAGCTTCTGTGCTTGCTGTTACTCTATGAGCACTTTTCTCTAGCTGGCATCCTGCCGGATCATAGAAGGAATATGCTCTGCCTCTGGCGTAGACAAAGAAGAACACTGAATTTTTTCTGTATACACCTGGTGTACTATTCTGCTGTGCAATAAATGCTACCTAATTAGCAGAACAGACGGCATTGTTATATTGTGACAAAAGAAAAGAACCTATAGCCGTCCTTATGATTTTATTTCATTTTGTCGCAACCAGTTTAACCGCTTCAATGCGTCATCTTCAGGCTGTTGTTGATGCGATACTGGTGTATTTGATCCCTATATATGCCACATCAGTGGCCAGCATTACTGGATTCGCAGATCAGCTTCAACCAGTTGTTGGTTGATGATTGGAGTGCTGACACATTACCTGCGTGTCCAGTAATGCTGGCAACTGATGTGATATATATAGGGAACATATAAGCCAGTACCGCATAAATAACAGCCTGAAGATGACGCATTGAAGCGTTGAAACTGGTTGCAACAAAATAAAATAAAATCATGAAGACGGCTGTAGGTGTTTTAGTTTGTTACAATAATAAACGGCCGTCGTCTCAGAGACCTCCTGCCAAAAAGATGGACATACAAAAGCATTGTTATATGGTGTCATCATCTCCCTTGACGTCTGTTTGTGTCCGTACTTTGGGTTTCTTGATAATTATTACTCTGTTTCTGGAAGAGTTCAGTTTATATTTTGCTACATTTGCTGATGATAAACGTTACAGCAACTTACGTTGCTCCGTCTCCGAATCTGTAGGTAATGCAATGTCGTCTGCAGACCTTATACAATGGATTTCGTATTCGGTGATTTTGGTGCCTTTGCTCATAAGCTTAAATTTGGATATGGACTCCTCAAAAAACATGTAGGTCTGCTGATGGAGATGAAATCGAGTTGGGCATATTTAGAATTATTTCTTATCCGCGCTGCCGGTGGAAGTTAGTACATTCAGATCTCAAAGTTGCGTTCTCTAAGGCCTTCGGAAGCTGTCGTACTGTATCAGTTTCAATGTGCTTTTATCTTTGGCTGTAAGATGATTCCCAGGGAGTGCTGCTTCGTCTGGCGTGGTCTTGCTGGACCGCAAGGGCAGTGTGAGAGTTAGTATGATGAAGGGTGTATCAGTGGAGCAGCCAAGCAGAAAGGAGGCACCTTGCCTCTGTGTTGGCGTAAGCTGGTGAGGATGTGCAGGGGTCATGTTGGCCTGCGTTTGGCTTGCAGTGCCGTGCAACCTCGGGAGTAGATTAGTGAAAACCCGCTGAGCTGTCGGAGCCGTGTCTACCGGAATCTCTGGATGCTCCGGTTCTGTTTATTGGTACTTGAGTCCACTGCTCCATAGAATTTGCACGCTAAATTACATGACCAAGAATTTATGCATCAAAAAGTTCAGTTACATATTTCAATTCGATCTTTGTATATTGCATCTTATTGGAAGTCTGATCCGTCAATTCCAAGTGTCCATGGTGCCTTTAATTTGGGTTAATGTTACTCTCCGCCTCTACAAGGAAGCTTGCTGTGAAATTCGTGTAGTATTTATGTGTGTTTAAGTGCGTCTACGTATCTGTTATCAATTTTCGGTTTACTTGAGGCAAATAACTAAAAGTTGATATTAATTCTGGAGCACGGAAGTGTTCGATGTTTAATATTATCACAGATTGTCTATTCCTGGTGAGGAAGCGGACTTTCGTGATGTACTAATATAATCAGGGTTAATGTTAAGAACCAAGTTACATGTTTAATTTGAACATTTTGGATAAAGGATGTGCTCAACTTGTAGCTGTCGTTTGGCGCGACATTAACCGCCTTTCTGGACTTGGCTCCACGGTGTCTTATTCATTGAGGCTAATGTACTGCTTATTTTGTATCAGGTCATATGTATCATGTGTTTATTTTGTTTATGTGGCCGGCCGATGTGGCCGAGCGGTTCTACGCGCTTCAATCTGGAACCGCGCGACCGAAATGGTCGCAGGTTCGAATCCTACCTCGGCCATGGATGTGTGTGACGTACTTAGATTAATTAGGTTTAAGTAGTTTTAAGTTCTAGGGGACTGATGACCTCAGATGTTAAGTCCCATAGCGCTCAGAGCCATTTTAACCATTTGTTTATGTGGTTTATATGGAAATTTTAGTTTGTTTTAGGAAACCGCAGTGTTATTGAGTGTTAATTATTCTAAGCACTCCCTTGTCTTTTAATGCTGCTGTTTAGAGTTAAGTTGAATCTTTAGAGCAAATCGGAGTCATGGTATTTGTTAATTGAAAGAGGTTCCCTTTTTTTAACCTTGTTGCTTCTTTAATTTAACATTTTAATAGTAACTGAGATCCCAACGGTCATTCTTATTTTACGTAAATTTTAATTATTTGAATATTATCGAGGAACCTTGTAAGTCTTGCTACCATTTCTATTTTACGAGGTATTGCATCTTTTGTCTCCTTCTTTGGCCACTTCGTAGTTTAGCGTAAGAATTTTTGGGCAGTGGCCTATTATGTGCCCGGTTCAATTATATTACATTTCTTAGAAGTGTCTCATGCTCATGAAATTTTGGTAATTTTTTATGGCTGTTTGAATTTGGTATGAAATTTTATCATTAGTCTTTAATCTTATAGTCTGCCAAACAGCGATTGCATGCGAGCTATGACTGACATTTTCTGCCATCACTGATCATTGTTCAATATTCAAATTAATCGTTGTTTCGTTAAATCGTAATTGAGTTCAATGTCATTCAATGTGTGCAATACAAATTTGTACTTCGTGGCAGTGGGTGAACTGTGTCAAAGGCCCATTTTTCTAGCCGTTTCTCGTTTTCCTTCTTGTCCAAAAGAAGAAGCCGTATTTTTACACTCTACAAGTCTGGCATGTCATGCTAAGATCCGAGTACCCATCTGAAGAAAGTCCCCATCTTCTCTTTCTTTCGCTCGTGCTCTATGCCTTTTCTCTACATGATCAGCTTCGTTGCACCGTATTTGGCTATGTTAATGGCATTTGGTGCATAGTGTGTATGTGAGAGTGAAAGTCGTTACCAGCCTGGTATTTACTTAGTGGAATGTGGAAATCCGACTAAAAAGCACATCCAGGCTGATTACCTCACCCACCCTTGGACTCGATCCGGGCTGTCTCGACGCTGCAGGCTCGTTATGTTAAAATAAGTTCATTCGTAGCAAAAATTGTTGCCACGAGATCCTTTCCAGTGTAGATAGGTGTTTATTTTATGTGACATTGAAAGTGAACCCATAAGGAGAAATATAAATGGCTCATATCAGTCACTAATCGTTGTCCTGCAAAGACATTGTTATACTATTTGCCTTGATCTCTTTAATACATACATACATACACCTCCTACTTGTCAGATACGTTTGAAAATGTTTCTGCAACTATACCGTGTCAGCGAATTATAGGGGTAGGTTCTTCGAATACTAACAAAAACATGCTGGGTGCTGGGTTAGATTCCTGCCACTGATTTCATTTTAAACTAACATAATCAGTCATAGTCGCTGCAGAGTTCCAAAGCAGAGAGGAGCTGTTTTGTCAATAAAGCGGAGGAGGAATATAGGTTATTGTCAAACTCCGCTAAAGGCGAAAGATTCAGCAATGATCAACGGCATCAGTATGCAGCGGGCAATGGAAACCACTGTGTAAATGATACAGCTGTGGTTTCAGAAGAACCCTTAATAATGAAGATCACAAATATAATTTAATTTTATTATTAGTTTGGGCTTATCTAAATGCTATTTTCAGATCATAACAAAATACACTGATTCATGTACAACTGCCTAATGGCGGGACACATCGTCGTAATTTGTGTGAACAGGTAGTTTGAAATCACTACCTCATTGTTTGTTCAACAGACGATCCTGTTCACATATATTATGATAACGTGTCGCGCCGTTCGGCAGCTGTACACTAATCAAGTATAAGGGGCGATCAAAAAGTTTCCGTTTGAGTGCGTTGCTGCAGCGTGTGTGCAACACAGCGTGACTCTGATGCAGGTCTATAAGGACCGACATGTAGTCAAGGGGTTAGTGGGGTCTTCGAACGGAAACTTTTTGATCGACCTTTTTATTTTATTACAATCTGAATGTAGCTTGTAGATATGCCGAAACTAGTAATGAAATAAAATAATATTTGTTATCTCGGGTATTAAGGGTTTTCTGAATCCACAGTCTTAACACAACAGGTCACTTATCTCCAAATTTAACCAAGTCAAACAACAAGATAACGTGCCTTCACTGATCAAAGTTTTCAGATGAGCCACCATTAGAACATGCAGAAAGTTCTTCCCAAGGGGTGGTTGGAACATGAGTGGGATACAGAGGCTAATTCTTGGTACATGAGGGTCATTCAGTAATCAGAAACAAAAACCGATGAATAAAAAAACTGTAATTTTACATTGAGACTTTTAATGCTACTCAACATAATTCCCAACAATATTAATAGGCTTGTCGTAACGATAAACTAGTTTTTATATACATGTTGCAAAGAAGTCTCTGTCTTCTTGTTTGATCCACTCTCCCACAAATTCTTTGACCTCCTCGTTGTTGCCGAACTTTTTCCCACATAATGCCCCGTTGAGTGGATCAAACAAATGAAAAGCGGGGGAAGCCAAATCTGGAATGCAGGAATGATTAGGTAGCATCTTCCCAACCCATTTTTTCAAACGTTTCTTCAGTCAACTGGATGATGTGATGCCGAACATTGTCGTGTAGCAATACCACGACTTTTCTTTGAGATCCGCGACATTTTTCTCTCGCTGCTGGCTTTACTTACTTCAGTTGTAAGTCTGAGTATTCGGCACAATGCAGTGTCCGCTGGTCTTCCAAATAATCACAAAAAACGACACCTTGTGCATACCTTTTTCCACTGATGCTTGCATTCAGTGTTTCTTTCGGACAGGTGGGATGGTGTGCTTCCAGTCCATATTTTGTGGTTCGGACTCTGGTTCAAAAGATGAGTCCAACTTCATCATAAGATTAAATCTTGTTCAGAAAAAGTCATCTTCCATTTCATGCCGTTATTTCAAGTCGGTACAAACTCTGAGTTTTGTTTCCTTGCGTTGGAGCGATAACTCTCTAGCGAACCAACTTACACTCGTTTTACTGTGCTTGAGCTTGTTACTGATAATGTTATTGAACTGTGCCAGCACTTTGTACAACTGTTTCTGCTGTATTTTCTGCTGTAACACGCCGGCCTTCACGAATAACGTCGTCAGTGCGGGTGTCAAGCGAAGGAGCTGATGTTTCAACATGCCGGCCAGGACGCTGCTCGAGAATCAAGAGAATTGGTCATGGTTTTACTCACCAATAAAAATTTCCACGGTTCATACAACTTTCAGTATTCCTAAAAACCGTTCGTGAATTTTTTTAGCTTTTTTTCACCATCAGAAATAAGTAGTTCAACTAATTTGAAAACTTCAAGCGGACACGTGATCGTTCCTGAGGTTATAAACGGAGCAATTCTTATCCGAGCTATTCTCAGCTCATACGAGTGGTGCCAACATAAAGTTGTGAAAGTACAAAACTCTTCCATCAAAATATTTTACTTCTACATCAACATTATAGAATGTCGCTGCTAGTAAGACAATGAGTCAACTAGAAAGACAGTAAGTATTCCTGCTCCAGTAAAGAGAAATATCAACAACAGTAAAAAATGCCAAAAGTAATCCGCTGTGAATAGGAAGGTAGTTGAAATACTGAGTTACTGTAAGCATTTAGGATTATTCTCATCGCAAAACACAGCAAACCAGCAATACGCGTACAAATGACGAGGCCACAGCAAAAGATGAAGAGATATATTTGAGGTCACCGAACGAGATATTCAGAATGTAAAGCGATGCAGTAATGTAGCAATTACGCATTATGTGAACGCTATAATAGGGAAGGATAGTAGATGTTAACTGAAAGAAATACACAACGAGAGAAACGTAAGTTCCACTTTCATTCGAACACGATAATTACCCCGCGGTATATGATGGTGCCCTGCATATGGCAGATGGTGAGACGTTGTTCTTAATAGCATATCTTATAACTGCAGACGGCACTGCTTCCTCTGTTACGTGCTCCCACGATAGCCACATGTTTGGCAGAGAGTTCTTTTGGAAGGGCATTCCATTCCAGCACCACTGTGGTTCGTAATTGCTGGATGTCCGTCCGTTCATGCTGCTTGTAAATGGAAAGCGTCATAATGATCTCGCCATTGGGTTGCATTCTTATTTGCGGGAGAGGACTGTCAAGGGTGAGGTGACCGTGAGAAAAAGACTGAATAACCGACCGAAGGATAACCCTCGCCGTGCGGGATTAGCCGAGCGGTCTTAGCCGCTGCAGTCAAGGACTGTGCGGCTGGTCCCGGCGGAGGTTCGAGTACTCCCTCGGGCATGGGTGTGTGTGTTTGTCCTTAGTATAATTTAGGTTAAGTAGTGTGTAAGCTTAGGGACTGATGACCTTAGAAGTTAAGTCCCATAATATCTCACACACTGTTAAGTACCATAAGATTTCACACACATTTCAACCTTTTTTTTTTTTTTTTTTTTTTTTTTTGATAACCCTCTACAACCGGGGCGTAGAACGTCAGAAGTTTGTACGTAGTAAGGGAGCTAGAAAATCTGAAAAGGGAAATGCAAAGGCCCAATCCCCGCTATAGTGGAGGGTCAATGAAGTGAAATGAAGAGAAGTCGAGGATTTCTGGCCAGTCGAGTAAAGGGTAAAGTATACAGCAGAAGAGAGTGGTATAACAGGTGCAGGTTTCGTTATAAATAGGAACGTAGGGGAGGGAGTGAGTTGCTGGGAAAAGCTCAATGATAGGTTTACTCTCACCGAAATCGACAGCAAACCACACCGACAAAAGTCAAGGGATATTGGATTGCTCATGTAGAGCAAGAAGTAGAAGAAAAGTTTACTGGAGAATATGGGTTTGGTAGTAGGAACGAGAGGTGAGAAAAAAGAAAGAGTTCTGACGTTCCACATCTGTGGAACAAGTACTAATGTAAGAACATCTCAGCCTGTAAAAACAAATACTCTGTTCAAGAATCACGAGAGGGAAAGGTAACTAGGAAAAGGTTGGGAGGTACAGACACATTCGACTTAGATTACGTCATGGTCAGGCAGACATACTGAAATCACAGACTGGATTGTAAGTCTGACCGAGGAGCAGATTTAGACTTAGGTCACAAGTTACTAGTGATGAAAAGATGTCTGAAGTTTAAGAGAGTAGTTAGGAAGAATCAGTGCGCAAGGAAGCGTAATATGGAAGTACTCAGGAGGGAAGAAGTACGTTTGAAGTTCTCAGTGGCTATTGATACTGCGATAATGCATATCTGAGTAGAAAAGGGATGGGCATATCTAAACAGAGCGATCACACAAGTATGAAAAAAAGATAGGTACAGGGAAGGTAACTAAGAAGAAATCATAAGGTAACTAAGAAGAAATTATGGGTAACAGAAGAAATGCTTCATTACATCGATGAAAGTACAGAAGCCCTCAAGGATATTCAGAAATACAGGAAAACATCTGACTTAGTAATGAAATAAATACAAAGTTCAAGAAAGCGACGGTGAGATCGCTGCATGAAAAATGTACATAAATAAAAAAGAAATTGTCGGACGGAGTGTCACAGCTTACAGAAAAGCCAAAACAGCTTTAAGAGAAGTTAACAGCAAGTGTTAAATGACCCTCCATGAGGAGGAAGGTTTGTCCGATGTGACAAAAGGATAAATACGAGTCTACACAGAGGAGATAGGAGATCCAATATAATAATCAGAATTTAAGAGAGCTTTGGAGGACTTAAAATCGAATAACTCAGAAGGGATGGATAACATTCTATCAGATTTTCCAAAATCGTTATGGGAAGTGGCAACAAGACGACTATTCACATTGGTGTGTAGAATTAATGAGTCTGGCGACATACTGTACAATCTCACATTCGGAAAAATATCATCCACACAATTTCAAAGAATGCAAGAGCCCACAAGTGTGAGAATTACGGCACGTTCAGCTTAACAGCTCATGCGTCCAAATTGCTGACAAGAATAATCTACAAAAGAACGGAAAAGATATTTGAGGATGTCTAGATGACCATCAGATTGAGTTTAGAAAACATAAAGCCATCAGAGAGGCAATTCTGACGGTGCGGTTAATAATGGAAGCAAGACTAAAGAAAAATGAAGACACGTTCATAGAATTTGTTGGCCTGGAAAAAGCGTTCGACAATGTAATACAGTGTAAGATATTCGAAATTCTGAGAAAAATAGGGTAGGCTATAGGGAGGGTCGTGTAATATACAATATGTGCAAGAGCCAAGTGGGAATAATAAAAGTGGACGACCAAGAACGAAGCGCTAGGATTAATAAGGGTGTAAGGCCGGAATGAATTCTTCGCCGCCCCCCCCCCCCCACCCACCCAATCTACTGTTCAATCTGTACATCGAAGAACCAATGCTGGAAATAAAAGAAACCTTCAAGAGTGAAATTGAAATTTAAGCTGAAAGGATATCAATGATACGATTCCCTGATACCATCGCCATCCTGAGTGGAAGTTGAAAAGTATTACACGATTTACTGAATGGAATAAAGACTCTAATATGTATAGAATATGGACTGAGAGTAAATAGAAAAAAGAGTATAGTAATGAGAAGTACACTACTGGCCATTAAAATGGGTACACCACGAAGATGAGGTGCTACAGACGCTAAATTTAACCGACAGGAAGAAGATGCTGTGATATGCAAATGATTAGCTTTTCAGAGCATTCACACAAGGTTGGCGCGGGTGGTGACACCTACAACGTGCTGACGTGAGCAAAGTTTCCAACCGATTTCTCATACACAAAGAGCAGTTGACCGGCGTTGCCTGGTGAAACGTTGTTGTGGTGCCTCGTGTAAGGAGGAGACATGCGTACCATCACGTTTCCGACTTTGATAAAGGTCAAATTGTAGCCTATCACGATTGCAGTATATCGTATCGCGACATTGCTGCTCGTCTTGGTCGAGATCCAAATGACTGTTAGCAGAATACGGAATCGGTGGCTTCAGGAGGGTAATACGGAAGGCCATGCTGGATCCCAACGGCCTCGTATCACTAGCAGTCGAGATGACAGGCATCTTATACGCATCGCTGTAACGGATCCTGCAGCCACGTCTCGATCCCTGAGTCAACAGATGGGGACGTTTGCAAGACAACAACCATCTGCACGAATAGTTCGACGACGTTTGCAGCAGCATGCACTATCAGCTCGAAGACCATGGCTGCGGTTACCCTTGACGCTGCATCACAGGCAGGAGCGCCTGCGATGGTGTACTCAACAACGAACTTGGTTGCACGAATGGCAAAACATCATTCTTTCGGATGAATCCAGGTTCTGTTTACAGCATCATGATGGTCGCATCCGTGTTTGGCGGCATCGCGGTGAACGCACATTGGAAGCGTGTATTCGTCATCGCCACACTGGCGTATCACCAGGCGTGATGGTATGGGGTGCCTTTTGTTACACGTCTCGGTCACATCTTGTTCGCATTGACGGCACTTTGAACAGTGAAATTTACATTTCAGATGTGTTACGACCCGTGGCTCTATCCTTCATTCGATCCCTGCGAATCCCTACATTTTAGCAGGATAATGCACGACCGCATGTTGCAGGTCCTGTACGGGCCTTTCTGGATACAGAAAATGTTCGACTGCTGGCCTGGCCAGCACCTTCTCCAGATCTCTCACTAATTGAAAACTTCTGGGCAATGGTGGCCGAGCAACTGGCTCGTCACAATACGCCAGTCACTACTCTTGATAAACTGTGGTATAGTGTTGAAGCTGCATGGGCAGCTGTACCTGTACACGCCATCCAAGCTCTGACTCAGTGCCCAGGCGTATGAAGGCCGTTATTACGGCCAGAAGTGGTTGTTCTGGGTACTGATTTCTCAGGATCTGTGCACCCACACTGCGTGAAAATGTAATCACATGTCAGTTCTAGTATAATATATTTGTCCAACGAATACCCGTTTATCATCTGCATTAATTCTTGGTGTAGCAGTTTTAATTGCCAGTAGTGTAGCAGAAACCAGAACAGCGAGAATCTTTAACATCACGTTTGAAGGTAACGAAGCACATGAAGTTAAGGAATTCTGCTGCCTGGGCAGAAAATAAACAAAAACGGACGTAGGAAGTAGAACATCAAAAGCAGCACTGGCAAAAAGGGGATTCCTGGCCATGAGAAGTCTACCAGTATCAACCAAAGGCCTTAATTTGAGGAAGAAATTTGTGAGGCTGCACGTCTGGAGCACGGCATTGTATGCCAGTGAAACACGGACTATGGGAAAACTGGAACAGAAGAGAATCAAAGCATTTGAGATGTGGTCCTAGAGGCGAAATTTGAAGTTTAGGTGGACACGTCAGGTTATGAATGAGGAGGTCCTGCACCGGTTCAACACCGACATTGGACTGTTGATGACTGGAAACACGTTGCCTGGTCGGATGAGTCTCGCTTGAAATTGTATCGACCCGATGGACATGTACGGATATGGAAACAATCTGATGAATCCATGGGACCTGTATCTCAGCAGGAGACTATTGCAGCTGGTGAAAGCTCTTTAGATGGTGTGTGACGTGTGCAGTTGGAGTGATATGGGACACCTGATACATCTAGAAACGACTCTGACAGGCGACACGTAGGAAAGCGCCGTGTCTGATAAACTGCATCCATTCATGTCTATTGTTCATTCCGACGGACTCTGGCAATTCCAGTAGGACAATGAGACACCCCACACGTTCAGAACTGCTACAGAGTGACTCCAGGAACGCTCTTTTGAGTTTAAACACTTCTGCTGGCCACCAAACTCCCCAGACATGAACATTAGTGAGTGTACCTGGGATGCCTTGCAACGTGCTGTTCATTTCTATCCGGTGTATTCTTACGGATTTATGGATAGTCATGCAGGATTCATTGTTTCAGTTCCCTCCAGCACTACTTCAGGCATTAGTTGACTCCATGCCACGTCGTGTTGTGGCACTTCAGCGTGCTCGATATTAAGGAGGTGTACCAGTCTCTTTGACTCTTCAGCGCAGCAAAGACAATCCTTCTAGCAACCAAAGATCACATTGCTTGCACTCAGAGCCTACGCGGTGTAACATGTCGACTGCTGATAATCTCTACTTGAAAAATATCTAGTACACAGATACGAAGTATGACACATTGAATGAAAACAGAGCTTACGTCACTTTTCTTGAATATCAAAAATAAGCAAGACACCTTAGTCACAGAATATTTCTCTGATGAAAATGCCATTTTTTTTATAAATACTGCACCGTAAAATGATGCAACACAGTCTGGTTAAGGCATCTTTCAAGTATAACTTAACACAGGTACGTGTACCAAATGCTACGGTAAAATCATTCCTCTGAGTTACTTATTGGTTTTTAAAAAATACACTCCTGGAAATTGAAATAAGAAGACCGTGAATTCATTGTCCCAGGAAGGGGAAACTTTATTGACACATTCCTGGGGTCAGATACATCACATGATCACACTGACAGAACCACAGGCACATAGACACAGGCAACAGAGCATGCACAATGTCGGCACTAGTACAGTGTATATCCACCTTTCGCAGCAATGCAGGCTGCTATTCTCCCATGGAGATGATCGTAGAGATGCTGGATGTAGTCCTGTGGAACGGCTTGCCATGCCATTTCCACCTGGCGCCTCAGTTGGACCAGCGTTCGTGCTGGACGTGCAGACCGCGTGAGACGACGCTTCATCCAGTCCCAAACATGCTCAATGGGGGACAGATCCGGAGATCTTGCTGGCCAGGGTAGTTGACTTACACCTTCTAGAGCACGTTGGGTGGCACGGGATACATGCGGACGTGCATTGTCCTGTTGGAACAGCAAGTTCCCTTGCCGGTCTAGGAATGGTAGAACGATGGGTTCGATGACGGTTTGGATGTACCGTGCACTATTCAGTGTCCCCTCGACGATCACCAGTGGTGTACGGCCAGTGTAGGAGATCGCTCCCCACACCATGATGCCGGGTGTTGGCCCTGTGTGCCTCGGTCGTATGCAGTCCTGATTGTGGCGCTCACCTGCACGGCGCCAAACACGCATACGACCATCATTGGCACCAAGGCAGAAGCGACTCTCATCGCTGAAGACGACACGTCTCCATTCGTCCCTCCATTTACGCCTGTCGCGACACCACTGGAGGCGGGCTGCACGATGTTGGGGCGTGAGCGGAAGACGGCCTAACGGTGTGCTGGACCGTAGTCCAGCTTCATGGAGACGGTTGCGAATGGTCGTCGCCGATACCCCAGGAGCAACAGTGTCCCTAATTTGCTGGGAAGTGGCGTTGCGGTCCCCTACGGCACTGCGTAGGATCCTACGGTCTTGGCGTGCATCCGTGCGTCGCTGCGGTCCGGTCCCAGGTCGACGGGCACGTGCACCTTCCGCCGACCACTGGCCACAACATCGATGTACTGTGGAGACCTCACGCCCCACGTGTTGAGCAATTCGGCGGTACGTCCACCCGGCCTCCCGCATGCCCACTATACGCCCTCGCTCAAAGTCCGTCAACTGCACATACGGTTCACGTCCACGCTGTCACGGCATGCTACCAGTGTTAAAGACTGCGATGGAGCTCCGTATGCCACGGCAAACTGGCTGACACTGACGGCGGCGGTGCACAAATGCTGCGCAGCTAGCGCCATTCGACGGCCAACACCGCGGTTCCTGGTGTGTCCGCTGTGCCGTGCGTGTGATCATTACTTGTACAGCCCTCTTGCAGTGTCCGGAGCAAGTATGGTGGGTCTGACACACCGGTGTCAATGTGTTCTTTTTTCCATTTCCAGGAGTGTAGTTTCGTGTCACAGAAACGAACACGTGATCCTCTAAACTTTTGTTATGTTCCGTTCATGCTCCAAACAGCTGCTAGAGGCACGCTTGGCTCTAGAGTATTATTCAGAACACTTTCCTATAAAGACGCTGCGAACACAAATTTCCATAGAACATTTCCTGGAACATGGACGGTCCAAAATTATTCTCTTGTAAGTAATGGTAGTGGTGATGAAAGTTTACGGTCAGTTATCTTTATTAAATGGTACATGTCAGATAGTATCTTGGTTCTTCAACGGAAATCTTCACAAAAATGTGCTTCTATATTTCATTTGATAAGCGACAAGGTGTAAATAAATGCTAAAGATTTTGAATCAACAGGTAGTGACTGAAACATAGAGAAATACATAGAGGAATGTAGTACCCAGTTCTCATTGTAACCTTACATACACAGACACAGGCTGCATTCATATATCGCTCTCCTCCCTTCTCAGAGTAATTCAGAGCTGCCACACATATTACCACATCGCAACACCCACCAGGAGCGAGGAACACCGGAACGCAATCATAAAGCTTGGAAAGACCCTTTGTTATCATTCAAACCATTAATTGACTGAGCCTGTGTGTAATCCCAAAGATCTTAATCAAGACGCACCAACGCAGCAGCAAACGCAACAGAAGCGTAGAACGTGATACTTGGAAGCTGCTAATTATAACATGCAAGTTGCAGATGCAAATGCAGAAATCGTCATGACGTTTTTTTTTTAATTATAGTTGATACACGGTATATGTCGGTGGCGGAGCGTTGTGTGTTGCCATGTGTATATGCATGCTGTTGCTCATTGCAGACTCTTCCGCCTTTACGAACAGCTTCCCACTACAAGAGCAATAGATAAACTCGGTCTACTCTCCCCACCTTTTTGGCAAGGTTATTGATAAAAAGGAAATGACTCTTCGGCCGCCATTGCTGACGAATTTCATTAAAAATGTAAACAGTAGCTAGGAGCAAACCTGGGGCTCAGGGGCTTTTGATTAGTAGTCAAAAACGCTACCACTGTACTACTGTTGAAAGAAGTCTACTGGGGTACACTTGTATGTGGCACTCGAATATTGTAATGATACTAATGCAAACTAAAATGAAACTATTATATTGTAAACGATGTATGTCTCTGCTGGGCTCTATAAAGCGAATCGCTGACTTTGCACGACCGCAGAGCGAAAGATACTGCTTCTGGTTTGAGATCGAAGTATTGGCGTTGGAGCACAACAGTCACTGTGTATCAGTCTGTGAGCGAAAGAGATTGCTATAGGTAGTTTTTGTGGTGTGCTGCGTAAAGCCACAGAGTGCTAAATTATAATGTAGGAAATTTCTCATACCAATAGTTTGTGTTACACAGCACGCAAAACAGGTAGTTAAGGATGATGAGTGATTCTACAATGGAGTGAAAAATGAAATGATGAAATGAATAGTTAATTGTGACAAGAAAGGACTACTGGTTTGATAGTACCAAGAGGATTTACGAGTACATGTATTACTAGAAATATAAATGTGTAAGCAGAAGTCTTCTCGCAGTTAAGGAAGTCCATTATTATTACTATTACTGAGCGAGGGGGTGAGCCCCAATTCCTCACACCTCATTTGCGTGGTCCTTATTCGAAACGTACGATGATGGAGGCAGTGTCGCTTTGTAGTCATCCTAATATACCGCTTCTAGAAAATTTTATCAAAAGCGTTTCGCAAAAAGAACGTACCCTCCCCAAACATTTCCGTAACGCTCGTGTGTTGTCAGAACCTGTTGGTACACATCTAGGAGCTCGCCTATGAATTGCTTTGATCTCTTCCCTTAATCCGACGTGGGGTGGATCTCAAATACTTGAACAGTACTAAAGAACAGGTCGCAGTAGCGCTTTATATGCAGTGGTCTTCCCTGCCACGATCCTCACGTGCTCGTTCCATTTCACATCGCTGTGCAGCGTTACGCCCAGATATTTAAACGACGTGACCGAGTCAGGCAGGACGGTACTAAAGCTGTATCCATACGTCAAAGGTTTGTTTCTCCTACTCATCCTCATTACCTCCCTTTTTTCTACATTGAGAGCCAACTGTCCGCGCGGGATTAGCCAAGCGGTCTCGGGTGCTGCAGTCATGGACTGTGCGGCTGGTCCCGGCGGAGGTTCGAGTCCTCCCTCGTGCATGGGTGTGTGTGTTTGTCCTTAGGATAATTTAGGTTAAGTAGTGTGTAAGCTTAGCGACTGATGACCTTCGAAGTTAAGTCCCATAAGATTTCACACACAGCCAACTGTCATTCACGGCACAAATTAGAAACATTGTTCAAGTCATCTTGTATCATCCTACAATCAGTCATTCTCGAAACTTCCCGTACACCACAGTACCATTAGCAAACAATTTCAGATTGCTGTCCACCAGATCATAAAAAAATGTTCAAATGTGTGTGAAATCTTATGGGACTTAACTGCTAAGGTCATCAGTCCCTATGCTTACACACTACTTAACCTAAATTATCCTAAGGACAAACACACACACTCATTCCCGAGGGAGGACTCGAACCTCCGCCGAGACCAGCCGCACAGTCCATGATTGCAGCTTCTTAGACCGCTCGGCTAATCCCGTGGGTCCCACCAAATCATTTAAGTGCTTAGAAAATAATAGCAGTCCTATCAAACTTCCCTTGGGCACGCCGAACGATAAGATTGTCTCTTACGATCAGTGGCTGTGGAGGACAACATACTGGGTTGTATTACTTAAAAAGTCCTCGAGCCACTTACATAGCTGGGAACCTGTTCCGTATGTTCATACCTTCGTTAACAGTCTGCAGTGGGGTACCGTGTCAAATGTTTTTAAATCTAGAAATATGGAATCCGCCTGTTGCCCTATATCCATAGATCGCAGTATGTCATGTGAGAAAAGAGCAAGCTGAGCTTCACACGAGAATTGCTAAAATACCTTTCCGTCATACGGAATCGTGAAGACGTCGGAGAAGTAGTATAAAGGTAACAACTTTCCATCCTTGTCCAGTCCACGTAGTGTCACTCCTTTAAAGACCTCGTTTTTGATGGGACGTTAACCTTCCTTTTCTTTCGTCCTTGCTCTCCTCCTACGAGAAGTACTGTTAGTCTTCAAATTATCCTAGGGTGGCGCTGTGCGTAATTACGTCCACGCCGCAACACTTTAATTCAGTTGCGTAACAGTCTGTGGAACACAGAGATGGTAGAAAGTCGACGGCTCTGTGCTACGACCAGCGCTGCAGGAACCTAGCGTAACGGTGGCAGTGACGTGCCCTAGGGGCGTCAAGCGGGTGACTGGCGGCGCTATAAGAGACGCCCCGTGTTCTCGCGACGCACACTTGTGTGCCCCAGTCCGAGGCATCCAGGAATCGCAGGCATGAACGTGATCACGGTAAGTTTTACACGACTTGGCTGGTCTCCAATATCGAGCGCAGGCTGTCGAAGTAGTAGATTAGCCGTACATTTTCTCGTTTCTTCTATTTATTGCGGCCGTTAAGAATTGTTGGTAAATAACGCAACCTGCCACAAATACTTGAATCCATTAAGTAATTTTGGTTTATGAGCCCCGTCTCCTGATGGCTAACTACTCCAAGCCGTTCGTCAGCACCATGCACTCCACATGAATATCTGAATATTTAGCGCCACTTTACACCTTTTGACACTGTGCCACACAAGCGGCTCGTAGTAAAACTGCGTGCTTACGGAATATCGTCTCAGTTATGTGACTGGATTGGTGATTTCCTGTCAGAGAAATCACAGTTCGTAGTAACTGACGGAAAGTCACCGAGTAAAACAGTAGTGATTTCAGGCGTTCCCCAAGGAAGTGTTATAGACCCTTTGCTGTTCCTTATCTATATAAACGATTTGCGAGATAATCTGAGCAGGAGTCTTCGGTTGTTTGCAGATGACGCTGTCGTTTATCGACTAACAAAGTCATCAGAAGATGAAAAAAAAACTGCGAAACGATGTAGAAAAAATATGTGAATGAAGCGAAAAATGGAGGTTGACACTAAACAACGAAAAGTGTGAAGTCATCCACATGAGTGCTAAAAGGAACTTGTTAAACTTCGGTTACACGATAAATCTGTCTTGTCTAAAAGCCGTAAATTCAACTAAATACCTAGGTATTACAATACGAACAATTTAAATTGGAAAGGAAACAGAAAATGTTGTGGGGAAGGCTAACCAAAGACTGCGTTTTACTGGCAGGACACTTAGAAAGTGTAACAGACCTACTAAGGAGACTGCCTACACTACGCTTGTACGTCCTCTTTAGGAAAGCTGCTGCGCGGTGTGGGATCATTACCAGGTAGGACTGACGGAGTACATCGAAAAAGTTCAAAGACAGGCAGCACATTTTGTATTATCCAGAAATACGGGAGAGAGTGTCACAGAAATGATGTTGTTGTTGTTGTGGTCTTCAGTCCTGAGACTGGTTTGATGCAGCTCTCCATGCTACTCTATCCTGTGCAAGCTTCTTCATCTCCCAGTATCTACTGTAACCTACATCCTTCTGAATCTGCTTAGTGTATTCATCTCTTGGTCTCCCTCTACGATTTTTACCCTCCACACTGCCCTCCAATGCTAAATTTGTGATCCCTTGATGCCTCAAAACATGTCCTACCAACCGATCCCTTCTTCTAGTCAAGTTGTGCCACAAACTTCTCTTCTCCCCAATCCTATTCAACACCTCCTCATTAGTTACGTGATCTACCCACCTTATCTGCAGCATTCTTCTGTAGCACCACATTTCGAAAGCTTCTATTCTCTTCTTGTCCAAACTAGTTATCGTCCATGTTTCACTTCCATACATGGCTACACTCCATACAAATACTTTCAGAAACGACTTCCTGACACTTAAATCTATACTCGATGTTAACAAATTCCTCTTCTTGAGAAACGCTTTCCTTGCCATTGCCAGTCAACATTTTATATCCTCTCTACTTCGACCATCATCGGTTATTTTACTCCCTAAATAGCAAAACTCCTTTACTACTTTTAGTGTCTCATTTCCTAATCTAATTCCCTCAGCATCACCCGACTTAATTTGACTACATTCCATTATCCTCGTTTTGCTTTTGTTGATGTTCATCTTATATCCTCCTTTCAAGACACTGTCCATTCCGTTCAACTGCTCTTCCAAGTCCTCTGCTGTGTCTGACAGAATTACAATGTCATCGGCGAACCTCAAAGTTTTTACTTCTTCTCCATGAATTTTAATACCTACTCCGAATTTTTCTTTTGTTTCCTTTACTGCTTGCTCAATATACAGATTGAATAACATCGGGGAGAGGCTACAACCCTGTCTTACTCCTTTCCCAACCACTGCTTCCCTTTCATGCCCCTCGACTCTTATAACTGCCATCTGGTTTCTGTACAAATTGTAAATAGCCTTTCGCTCCCTGTATTTTACCCCTGCCACCTTCAGAATTTGAAAGAGAGTATTCCAGTTAACATTGTCAAAAGCTTTCTCTAAGTCTACAAATGCTAGAAACGTAGGTTTGCCTTTTCTTCATCTTTCTTCTAAGATAAGCCGTAAGGTCAGTATTGCCTCACGTGTTCCAACATTTCTACGGAATCCAAACTGATCTTCCCCGAGGTCGGCTTCTACCAGTTTTTCCATTCGTCTGTAAAGAATTCGCGTTAGTATTTTGCAGCTGTGACTTATTAAACTGATAGTTCGGTAATTTTCACATCTGTCAACACCTGCTTTCTTTGGGATTGGAATTATTATATTCTTCTTGAAGTCTGAGGGTATTTCGCCTGTCTCATACATCGTGCTCACCAGATGGTAGAGTTTTGTCATGAGTGGCTCTCCCGAGGCCATCAGTAGTTCAAATGGAATGTTGTCTACTCCCGGAGCCTTGTTTCGACTCAGGTCTTTCAGTGCTCTGTCAAACTCTTCACGCAGTATCTTATTTCCCATTTCGTCTTCATCTACATCCTCTTCCATTTCCATAATACTGTCCTCAAGTACATCGCCCTTGTACAAACTCTCTATATACTACTTCCACCTTTCTGCCTTCCCTTCTTTGCTTAGAACTGGGTTGCCATCTGAGCTCTTGATATTCATACAAGTGGTTCTCTTCTCTCCAAAGGTCTCTTTAATTTTCCTGTAGGCAGTATCTATCTTACCCCTAGTGAGACAAGCCTCTACATCCTTACATTTGTCCTCTAGCCATCCCTGCTTAGCCATTTTGCACTTCCTGTCGATATCATTTTTGAGACGTTTGTATTCCTCTTTGCCTGCTTCATTTACTGCATTTTTATATTTTCTCCTTTCATCAATTAAATTCAATATTTCTTCTGTTACCCAAGGATTTCTATTAGCCCTCGTCTTTTTACCTACCTGATCGTCTGCTGCCTTCACCACTTCATCCCTCAGAGCTACCCATTCTTCTTCTACTGTATTTCTTTCCCCCATTCCTGTCAATTGTTCCCTTATGCTCTCCCTGAAACTCTGTACAACCTCTGGTTCTTTCAGTTTATCCAGGTCCCATCTCCTTAAATTCCCACCTTTTTGCAGTTTCTTCAGTTTCAATCTGCAGTTCATAACCAATAGATAGTGGTCAGAATCCACATCTGCCCCAGGAAATGTCTTACAATTTAAAACCTGGTTCCTAAATCTCTGTCTTACCATTATATAATCTATCTGATAGTATCTCCAGGATTCTTCCAGGTATACAGCCTTCTTTTATGATTCTTGAACCAAGTGTTGGCTATGATTAAGTTATGCTCTGTGCAAAATTCTACAAGGCGGCTTCCTCTTTCATTCCTTCCCCCCCAATCCATATTCACCTACTATGTTTCCTTCTCTCCCTTTTCCTACTGACGAATTCCAGTCACCCATGACTATTAAATTTTCGTCTCCCTTCACTACCTGAATAATTTCTTTTATCTCGTCATACATTTCATCTATTTCTTCATCATCTGCAGAGGTAGTTGGCATATAAACTTGTACTACTGTAGTAGGCATGGGCTTTGTGTCTATCTTGGCCACAATAATGCGTTCACTATGCTGTTTGTAGTAGCTAACCCGCACTCCTATTTTTTTATTCATTATTAAACCTACTCCTGCATTACCCCTATTTGATTTTGTATTTATAACCCTGTAATCACCTGACCAAAAGTCTTGTTCCTCCTGCCACCGAACTTCACTAATTCCCACTATATCTAACTTTAACCTATCCATTTCCCTTTTTAAATTTTCTAACCTACCTGCCCGATTAAGGGATCTGACATTCCACGCTCCGATCCGTAGAACAGAAATGATACAGGCACTTAAATGTGATTTTCAGAGTATCCATGTAGATGTAGAATAATTTTTGAACTCACAATACGAAAGTCAACTATCTTGTATAGTAACGTAACAAAAACTGTCAATCAAGATGGCAAATGATGTTTATGGCGTTCGCATAGACTTGTTAGTGCTGAGAGACAAGCAACTCTGCGTGAAACAACCATAGAAATCGATGTGGCACGTAAGACGAAAGTATACGTTGGACGGTACGGCGAAATGTGATGCTAATGAGAAATGGCAGCAGACGACCGACGCGAGTGCCCTTGATAACAGCACAACGTTGTCCGCAGCGACTCTCCTGCTCTCGTCACCATATCGGTTGAATCGTAGCGCCGGTCGTTGTGGCCGAGCGGTTCTAGGGGCTTCAGTCTGGAACCACGATGCTGCCTCGGTCGCAGGTTCGAATCCTGCCTCGGGCATGGACGTGTGTGATGTCCTTAGGTTAGCTAGGTTTAAGTAGTTCTAAGTCTATGGGACTGATGACCTCAGATGTTAAGTCCCATAGTGCTCAGAGCCATTTGAACCATTTTCGTTGAATCGTATACACAGTTTCTATTGGTAAGAGCTGATTGTAGGGTTCGAATGTGGTGCAGACCCCATGAAGCCATGCACCCAAGTTATCAACAAGGCAATGTGCAAACTGGTGGTGACTCCATCGTGGTGTGAGCTGTGTTTACATGGAGTAAACTGCGTCCTCTGGTCCCACTGAACCGATCATTGACTACAAATACTTCGGCCACATGAAGACCATTTTCAGCCATTCTAGGACTCCATGTTCCCAGACAACTACGGAATTTTTATGGAAGATAACGCGCGGTGTCGTCCGACCACAGTTGTTCGCAATTGGTTTGAAGATCTTTCTGGACAGTCCGAGCGGATGATTAGGCCACCCAGATCGCCCGAAATGAATCCCATCGAACATTTAAGGAGCATAGAAGATAGGTCATTTCTTGCTCAAAGTCTTGCACCGACAACACTTCCGCAACTACCAACGCGTGCCTCAATATTTCAGTTGGTGACTTCTAATGAGCTGTTGAGTCCGTGCAACGTCGGATTCCTGCACTAAGTCGGGCGAAAGGAGGTCCGAAGCTATATTAGGAGGTACATCGTGACTTTTGTCACACCATTGTAGTACATCTTCTTCCGTTTTAGTTTGGTCCTTGTGCATTTTAGGACGTTACATGAACTGCTGCCGTACAAACAGCACGCAGTGTAACACACAAAATTCTATTTATTGCTGGTACAACTGTAAGAATGAACTTTTCATGTCTGTCGGAGAGGTTTTGAGACTGCACAAAAGTTAATATGGTGATTTTAGAGCCTCATGTTTTCCACATAGTGTTCCCCCACCTGGATCCAATGCACAGGACGTTCATACAACCTTAAGAAACTGCCGAAAATGTACTTTTTTTGATGTAACTCAACTGGCGCGTCATATCCGCGCCTTCATCGGTCTTGACGAACTTTTAAGAGACCCATTCTGCGCTATGTCGTTTTATGGTAGACTCTTAAAAATGGTTCAAATGGCTCTGAGCACTATGGGACTCAACTGCTGTGGCCATAAGTCCCCTAGAACTTAGAACTACTTAAACCTAACTAACCTAAGGACAGCACACAACACCCAGCCATCACGAGGCAGAGAAAATCCCTGACCCCGCCGGGAGTCGAACCCGGGAACCCGGGCGTGGGAAGCGAGAACGCTACCGCACGACCACGAGATGCGGGCGGTAGACTCTTATTGGTAACAGAAAATCTCATCACCCTGATGATTTTTTCCACAAAAGAAATGGTCGCGTTTTGCGCTTCAACCTAGTCGCGGCAGTTGCCCACCTATCTTGGTTTAGAGAGTAAACGTTCCACACACTTTTCTGTTCTTCTGGAGGTTTCATTTAGAGATGCTCCATAGCGATTTATTACACGACAATGATGATCCATTGAGGCTGCGCGGTCACTACTGAAGAATGCTCGGTCCCAAAAAAATGGTTCAAATGGCTCTGAGCACTATGAGACTTAACTACGGTGGTCATCAGTCCCCTAGAACTTAGAACTACTTAAACCTAACTAACCTAAGGACATCACACACATCCATGCCCGAGGCAGGATTCGAACCTGCGACCGTAGCGGTCACGCGGTTCCAGACTGTAGCGCCTAGAACCGCACGGCCACACCGGCCGGCGGAATGCTCGATCCCAGCTGACTTGTCAATTCACATTTGTTTTTTACAGTTGCTAATTGAAGGACAGTGATATTGCATGGAAGAAGTTGAATAACAGAGCGAAGGGCAAGACGCATGCTACAAGAGAGACAGAGGTAGAGGCAAATGGCATAAAGCCGGCTACCCTACAACAGGACCAAAACATAAGAGTGACGGGAGCAGACGACTTAAGGAATGCTGCAGAAGAGAAGCGGTAACAGCAATATGTGCTGGTCAGGCGAGCTCAGTAACTTCAAAGGTTAAGTAGTCTTTGGACGTCATTTAAGCAACAAATCCATCACGGACATTTAAACCCTTCTAAAGCTGTCAAAGTCGACTGTTGTAGTGGCGATTTTGAAGTGTAAACGCGGGGGAACAGCGACAGATAACAAAGAACAGGCAGACCTCATGTACTGACAAGAAGGAATCGTCGAGGATTTTTGAGAGTAATTGTAAGAAAAATTGCAGGAAATAAGCGAAAGGATTCACTCTTGAGTTCCAGGAGAGTGACTGCGCCAAAGGGTTGAAACGACTGGGATATAACGGGCTACCAGCGCAACCTGTACATTTCTGTACGCCACTGGACAATAAATAACGGGAAACGAGTGATTTGGCGTGGGTTTGGCGAATGAATTGAGAACTTTATCTGCCAATTTGTATAGTGCCATAAGTGAAATACAGAGGAGGTGGAAAGCAAGGGGCGATTTTCGTGGTTATAGTATGGTCCTCTTATTGCGCTTATGAAAAGAGTACATGCTGAATGATATGAACACATTTTATCGCAATATGTACCGTGAACAGTACAGGATGATGATTGTATTAGCATGAGCATGCAACTTGTAATAAAGTAGCATCTGTGAGGCAACGTTTTGTGGATAATAACATTGACGGAATAGAGTGACCTGCCCAGAGTACCAGCCTGAGATGAGTTAGAATTTCGACTTTGCTCCAAACCCTTGACTCCAACATCACTACCTTCTCCGGATCGTTCTTTAGTAATAATGGACTGCCATTCCACCATAGAGCTTCAGACATCTCATTGAAAGCGTACCTAGCAGCGTTCGAGACGTCATAAAGGCGGAAGGAGGGCTCACGCTCTTTTAATTTCCTAGGTACTTTTCATCAGACAGTGTACTTTTCGACCACCTAGACATTCTAGAACGTGTATGGCGTAGGAGTAAAAGGGAGCAGTGAATATGAGACTGTGCCTTACGGAACTAGAAATGTATTTTGCGTTGAAAGCAAACTAAAACAACCGAAGTAAATAAAAACCCCTTGAAAGTGCAGAAGTAAATAAAAACTTCGTTGGGAAAATTTCACTGTAGTGCTTCTCTATACCGTAAAATATAACATGGTAGCGTCTTCCTTAGCATGGTACGATGAAAGTGGTCGAGTCGTTGCTACTCATACCTGTCCGAAGAATTGGTGGTGGCCCTTCTGATCGGATGCAGTATGTGCGAAGAGTCCCGGGGACGGCGTATTGCAAATTCTGACTAATACCAACCACGTACAAATTGTGCTTGCCAGCATATGATGAAGGCTACTCCATTTGGTGGATACCTGCATCCTGAAGGAACGTGTTTACTAGGTGGGTGCGTTCTGCTCGCGCATCATTGTTCAAATGGTTCAAATGGCTCTGAGCACTATGGGACTTAACATCTATGGTCATCAGTCCCCGAGAACTTAGAACTACTTAAACCTAACTAACCTAAGGACAGCACACAACACCCAGCCATCACGAGGCAGAGAAAATCCCTGACCCCGCCGGGAATCGAACCCGGGAACCCGGACGTGGGAAGCGAGAACGCTACCGCACGACCACGAGATGCGGGCCGCATCATTGTCTTTACAGACAAATGCAACGCCGAAAACTTGACTTTAAGGCTGGGAGTGTGCGGCATCAAATCCAGATAAAGCACTAGCATGAATCTTGACAGCGATTAGGTACTTCCTCCATGTATACATAATGCTGGCATAAAATATGATTTACGAACCTGTATATACCCTTTAAGGACACGGAACAGACCAAACGGATCATCTAGTGGTGGTTGCATATGTTTGTGTAGACACAGTCGTCTCAGTTACTGCTGTGCACTTCTGCGTAACAACAGCGTCTTCAGATGGCGATGTTCATCTCAGGCGAAAACTACGAGGCATATCTTCAACGTTCTGTACATCGCGCCAACAGTTTAATGTCGAAAACCACGTCGCTGTTTCAGAATTGAAACGTCAACAGGCGTTTTTGAGGTAACGCGGCAATGGCTGAACGGTCTAAGGTTGGAACGACCATTGCAGACATCCTCACAGACGGAGCAGTGTTCAGAAGTCGCTCTGTCCGCTCCATTACTGAAGTCAAAGAGCTCTACTGAATTACGCCGAGAAGGCAGATTTGCTTCGTTTCATCGAGGATCCATGTAGTGAAAGGAGTATTGAGAAATCAGAAACTCAAAACCGTTTTCAACTATCACTAGTGTTTACTCTTCCTGCATCTCTTATACGTCCGACATTCACAGTGAAAAAAAATCTTATTTCAACAGCAGATTGTTCGGTTGTGTAACTATACCGCATCCTTCTGAACGTTTTCGGTATTTCATCTTCACTTTACAATGAGTCTCGTTCTACGCGCTCCTTCCCATGTGTGAAATGAACAGGTTGTGTTGCTTCGGTTCTATAGCTTTCCTTTACAATGTAGCCGGGAGCGTTCTGCAAATGTATATTTCTATTTGAAGCCAGAACCTGGATGCTTACTATTTGACTAATACTGTCTAATTCTTTTAGAGAGATGTAAAAAACATAACTAGAGAAAACATCGAATAGGATGGATGAAGCAGTAGCTCATGGTAAACGAAATAATAACTCATTGAGAATAGTAAAATCAAAGAATATCAGGTAACATGCTGAAACAAAATGTAAGGGAGAGATGCCAAAATCGTACCGACTCCTCATTTGTACCACTGCTATCAAATTCACACCTCTTGTGGCATTGGACAATTAGTGAGGTCAGGGTGAACTACGTGCTTCTGTGGTTATAGCTTCACCTGTGAGTTGAGGAACAGATCGTCTTAAGACAGCGTCGACGTTATTGTAGTTTTAGTCTCACCTTTTGTGAAAGTGGCCCAAGAGAATTATAAGTGGCAGCGCAATGCTCACAGAAAATGGCGACGTTGCCTGTAATGAGCGGCTGCGAATTTTTGATACTGTACCAGTACAGTTTAATAAACTTTCTCTTGTATGACCTTTAAAACACGCATTCAGCGTTATTAATGCGACATAATGTTTAGAAATGACATGGTGAATTTAATAATGCGTTCTTTATCCTACTACATTCATTAAGTACAGGGCTATTACAAATGATTGAAGCGATTTCATAAATTCACTGTAGCTCCATTCATTGACATATGGCCACGACACACTACAGATACGTAGAAAAACTTATAAAGTTTGGTTCGGCTGAAGCCGCACTTCAGGTTTCTGCCGCCAGAGCGCTCGAGAGCGCAGTGAGACAAAATGGCGACAGGAGCCGAGAAAGCGTATGTCGTGCTTGAAATGCACTCACATCAGTCAGTCATAACAGTGCAACGACACTTCAGGACGAAGTTCAACAAAGATCCACGAACTGCTAACTCCATTCGGCGATGGTATGCGCAGTTTAAAGCTTCTGGATGCCTCTGTAAGGGGAAATCAACGGGTCGGCCTGCAGTGAGCGAAGAAACGGTTGAACGCGTGCGTGCAAGTTTCACGCGTAGCCCGCGGAAGACGACGAATAAAGCAAGCAGGGAGCCAAACGTACCACAGCCCACGGTTTGGAAAATCTTACGGAAAAGGCTAAAGCAGAAACCTTACCGTTTACAATTCCTACAAGCCCTGACACCCGATGACAAAGTCAAACGCTTTGAATTTTCGGCGCGGTTGCCACAGCTCATGGAAGAGGATGCGTTCAGTGCGAAACATGTTTTCAGTGATGAAGCAACATTTTTTCTTAAAGGTGAAGTGAACAGACACAATGTGCGAATCTGGACGGTAGAGAATCCTCACGCATTCGTGCAGCAAATTCGCAATTCACCAAAAGTTAACGTGTTTTGTGCAATCTCACGGTTTAAAGTTTACGACCCCTTTTTCTTCTGCGAAAAAAACGTTACAGGACACGTGTATCTGGACATGCTGGAAAATTGGCTCATGCCACAACTGGAGACCGACAGCGCCGACTTCATCTTTCAACAGGATGGTGCTCCACCGCACTTCCATCATGATGTTCGGCATTTCTTAAACAGGAGATTGGAAAACCTATGGATCCGTCGTGGTGGAGATCATGATCAGCAATTCATGTCATGGCCTCCACGCTCTCCCGACTTAACCCCATGCGATTTCTTTCTGTGGGGTTATGTGAAAGATTCAGTGTTTAAACCTCCTCTACCAAGAAACGTGCCCGAAATGAGATCGCATCAACGATGCTTTCGAACTCATTGATGGGGACATGCTGCGCCAAGTGTGGGCGGAACTTGATTATCGGCTTGATGTCTGCCGAATCACTAAAGGGGCACATATCGAACATTTGTGAATGTCTAAAAAAACTTTTTGAGTTTTTGTATGTGTGTGCAAGGCATTGTGAAAATATCTCAAATAATAAAGTTATTGTAGAACTGTGAAAATCGCTTCAATCATTTGTAATAACCCTGTAATTATTTTTGTATTCCAGTGCGAGAAGGAAGGCGTTAGGGAAGAGAAGTACAAATTAGTTACATTTAGCTCTATAAGCATACTCAAATATCAGGAATTAAATCACTGTGCACGCTCATAAGATAAGGTAAATGCATAAAATGAAAACTAAAATGTAAATAGAGACGTAAAATTTTTTGACAATGTTTAAGTGACTTCCAAAGAAGCTGAAAACGAATTGCAAGAGCATTTTCTGTCATTTGAAGATATGATGCGTCCGACATTGTACAACGAAACAGACTGCCCTATAATATCCAAACAAATGAAGCAATGGCAGGCAAAAAGTGGGCTGAAGCGGTCCATTCAAGAAATATTGCCAAATCGGAGGGAAATTATGGAACGTAGAAGCAAAACATCAGGGTGCAATCAACATGCTTATAAGTCGACAAGCAGCCCATGAAAAATACGGGATAACGCGGCTGAAGGGGAAGAAATCTAGAACTACAGTTTCAAGTGTGAAAAGACAGTGTTTTGGAGACTGTGCGGTGAAGTCATCACAGAAACTCGTTCGAGAGAGCAGTGGTATAGCTAAGCATGTGAGGAAGATCAAATGCAAGAAATGATCAGATACATGACATGTAAAATGTAGGGGATTGGGGCAGGAGTGAAACAGGTATACGGCAATGAATGAAATTAGCGATGTAAGAACAAAGATAGTGAAAATTTCCTTAAACTAGTATCAGACTAACACAAACCTTAAAATTAAGGAACTCATATTATTAGGGGGGGGAGGGGGGGCGGGGTTGCAGCTCATGCATCTACTGGAAACAAATTACCAATCTTACCACTTACAGATGTTTAGAATCACCTTCTTTAAATCAAATACCAAGTTCAACATCCTGAAGTTTAAGTAATTTTGTAACCTAGTGTTTAGCCTGTAGTAAATAAAATCTTAAATATGGTTCAATTTAGGCATATTTTCCCTAATCACGTGATCCAGTAGGGCCGAAACGTTAATAATAATAATAATAATAATAATAATAATAATAATCAGATTTCCTAGCTGCAATGTGAGAGAACATAAAGAATAAGGAAGTGCATTTTGTATCGCTAGTAATACACGCAACTTATGTTGTCCCTGTTCACAAGAATTATGTTACGTTACGTAATATGAAAAGTAAAGTAATATTCTTTCCTGTTAAGTCCGTGACTTGACACGCTTGGTTAGCGTAGCTGTTATTTTGTACGTATCTTCCCTTTCAGTTGTTGCTGGCTGCCGCGGCGCTAAGTGCTGCCTTGGCGCAACCTCAAGGTTTCGCTGCGCGCTTCACTCCTCGGGTCGCCTCCAAGCTCGCCAATGTTATTCAAGAGTTCAACAACTTCAATGGCATCGATCCGTGGCGTTGGGGGTACTGTATTTCACTGTTGTGTTACACATATTTCATCATCGACTCCAAAGTGCATCTCATTGTTGCTGTCTGCTTGCGACCATACTATTTCCCAAAACTTTTCCATGCTTTTCCCTTTATGGGGAACCACTATCACGGTTAAGACTGGTGTTAAATAACGTAATTGGAGAATGTTCACGGTATTATTTGGAAGGAGCAAAGAGAAGGCTCTCATTGAGAGAAGTGACGCAGTACCATGAAACTGCGCTAGCTGTCGAGAGGAAGTTGTTGTTACCCTTGTTTGGAATACAGATTCAGGATTTCGGTGGTGTGGTGAACCAATTCAGCCGGAGGTCGATACGGTGTTTTTGAAAGAGACACTCTTCCCGTATCCTTCTCTAATAGGCGCTGGTACTTCGTCTATGATATTCCTACCCTCAACATCGGTAGACGTGGAAGTCACTCGAGACAGGGAGTAAGCTCGAATTTGGCGAGGACAGCACAGGAAAACGTTTAAAACTAAATATACAGGCACTGCATTCAATCTACCTGATTCAGGAACAATTGCTTCGTGATACATTACCCGTCTTAAAATGTACCGTAACTATCCGGCGAACGGTCCGGACACTTGGATGATGTGGTCGAGGATGACGAGAAGCATACACAGCACACGCCCTATGGGCATTTTGATCACAATAGCCATACATCAATTTTCCACAATTGGTAAATTGTGGAAAAGGTCGATATCGTGTTGATGTATGGCTATTGTGATCAAAATGCCCAATGGGCGTGTGCTGTGTATGCTTCTCGTCATCCTCGACCACATCATCCAAGTGTCCGGACCGTTCGCCGGATAGTTACGTTATTTAAGCCGCATGTGAAACGTCAACCACGACCTGCAACAAATGATGATGCGCAAGTAGGTGTTTTAGCTGCTGTCGCGGCTAATCCGCACATCAGTAGCAGACAAATTGCGCGAGAATCGGGAATCTCAAAAACGTCGGTGTTGAGAATGCTACATCAACATCGACTGCATCCGTACCATGTTTCTATGCACCACGAATTGCATGGCGACGACTTTGAACGTCATGTACAGTTCTGCCACTGGGCACAAGAGAAATTACGGGACGATGACATTTTTTGCACGCGTTCTATTTAGCGACGAAGCGTCATTCACCAACAGCGGTAACGTAAGCCGGCATAATATGCACTATGGAGCAACGGAAAATCCACGATGGTTGCGACAAGTGGAACATCAACGACCTTGGCTGGTTAATGTATGGTGCGGCATTAGGGGAGGAAGGATAATTGGCCCCATTTTATCGATGGCCATCTGAATAGTGCGGTGTATGCTGATTTGTTACGTAATGTTCTACCGATGTTACTACACGATGTTTCACTGCATGACAGAATGGCGATGTACTTCCAATATGATGGATGTCCGGCACATAGCTCGCGTGCGGTTGAAGCGGTATTGAATAGCATATTTCATGACAGGTGGATTGGTCGTCGAAGCACCATACCATGGCCCAGACGTTCACCGGATCTGATGTCCCCGGATTTCTTTCTGTGAGGAACGTTGGAGGATATTTGCTATCGTGATCCGCCGACAAGGCCTGATAACATGCGTCGGCGCATTGTCAGTGCATGTGCGAACATTACGGAAGGCGAACTACTCGCTGTTGAGAGGAACGTCGTTACACGTATTGTCAAATGCATGTGGTTGATGGATCATTTGAGCATTTATTCCATTAATGTGGTATTTACAGGTAATCGCGCTGTAACAGCATGCGTTCTTAGAAATGATAAGTTCACAAAGGTACATGAATAACATTGGAACAACCTAAATGAAATGTTCAAACGTACCTACGTTCTGTATTTTAATTTAAAGAACCAACCTGTTACTAACTGTTCGTCTAAAATTGTAGCCATATGTTTGTCACAATTACAGCGCCATCTATCACAAAGCGAAAAAAATGGTCCAACTAAAACATTCATATTTCTTTACGTACAACACGAATATGTAATAAAAATGAGGGTTCGTATTTAAATAAAAACGCAGTTGATTTCAGTTTGACCTATGGCAGTGCCATCTAGCGGGCCAACCATAGCGCCATCTGGTTTCCCCCTTCAAGCTAGACAAGTTTCGTTCTTTGTAGTTTTTTCGTTTGATGCCTATTTCGTGAGATATTTGGCCCAGTCACGATCAATGGACCACACTGTATATGTATAATATGTATATGTATGTAATTGTGTGTCTGGAAGAACAGACGGGCGAGGTCAAGAAATAACTCTAAGTTAATTCTCTGAACACAAATTGCTTGACACCAGGTGTTTCAGGTGCAGATCTGCTACCCAATAGCGACTTACGAAAGTCTGTGCTGGATCGAGACTCGGGGCCGGATTTCCCCCTTTTTGAGAGCAGTCGCTTTAACCACTTCGGCTATCCGTGCCCGAACGAGACAGCGAGGAGTCGAGACCAATTTTGCTATCTTCGTGTTCAGACAGTGCGTTACATGCAAGTTTGGATCGTTCCGGGGACCGCGAATGGATAGCCGAGATGGCTAAGGCGACTGCTGGCGATAAACTAGAAATTCGATTTTGAGTCCCAGTTGAAGTGGGGTCTTAGGTTGCAGCGGCAGCAAATAACTATCTTGACCTGCAAGACAAATTATCTACGCTATGCTTCCTCTAATTACTTCTATTTTCTCAATGAAATTTAATTATATTAAGTAATCTGAAATAGTACACAGATATATTCGACTTGAGTGTGAAGACGCCAGAGAAACGCGAGTAGGCTTCGAACGAGATAGGTGTGTCTCGGAGCTGAGCTCTTATTGTAGTCGTTGTTGAGCCGAGGCAGATGTCGCGGACTGTCAGTCGTCAGCTGTCAGTTAGCCGGGCATTATGGAAATGGGAGGCAATTTCGCTTCGTATTATGTATAATTGCAATCGTACGTTCTGTTCTGAAGTTAATATTTAAAGAGTGAACATGAAACAAAGTAAGTTTACCCGCTAACTGAAACTAGTAACAAAGCGAATTATATGACCTGTTCTTATTGATTTCATCGTGCGTTCATTTCAATGTTAGAGTATAAAATCGCAAATAAAACTATATCTACGACATCACTGTGACGTTCAAACTTCCATTTTCTTGATTTATGAAAAAGTATGCACATTACGTCAATGTTATGGGAAATTTTGCGAATGTGGTTTTCTAAATAGTCTTACGACGTGTCCGAAAAGAGAAATTTACCAGTATTGACTACTGGATGTCGACATGTTATTTTATGTGAAAGCCACTCAAATGTTGACTTTAGGCCTGCTTGGATTGCAGAAACATATGTGAAGAATTTCAAATAGGAACAGGAAAAGTAAGAAATGGATTAACGTACAGACTGGAGCGAAAGACAGTAAGAGAAATTAGATGGTGGTGGTGGTGTTTGAGGGAGGATGATTGGGGCGAGGCGGGGCGAGATACTAATCAGCTGCCTGAATTGCAAACAGTTCATGAATGTCCTTTGCAGCTAAGGAAAACGGAGAAGATAACCAAAGTTAAGAGTATTGTAATACGAGTACATTAAGAATTTACAGAAGGGTCACGAGTGCGTATACAGAGCGAATATAAGACAGAGGAAAGTACAGGATGGACTTTTATCCAGCTGTGGATGTAATGAGACTGATTAAGATGAGTATCAATTGATCAGCAAGGGTCGTAGTTGTGATTGAGATTATGACCGTTTCAACACTAAATAGCACGTCTTGTATTATATCAGGGCAATCGACATATGTGCTGGAAACGTAACTTGCCTTATACCTGACTGGTGTTTTGCCCTCACTGACAAATAGCGACGGCATGCTGTGCATGTAGTAAGTTCTGACTTATACAAGGAATTAAACGATTGTAGTAAGAAGGGCATCAGCAGTACTCCTGCAACAGCACTGGCATGCGTTAACAGTTAGGGAATTCGAGACCGCGAAGAGTAGAGCCTCGTAGTAACAATTTTACAAAAGATATATACCAAAGCTCAAAAATCTTATGTTGACAGATAAAAGATGAACTACTCCATTCTCAGCGAGAAGGAGGGATTTTCTTATGCATTTGAGTTCCGAGCTAAGGTGCGAAAGCCATGTAAATACGGAACAGAACTTGCATGACTAGTCATTACTGAATAAGAAGTAGGTACTGCAAACCGTGTACAATATAATTAAATGAAGGAAGAAGGAAGATTAGTTTAATGTACCGTCGACAGTGCGATCACTGGAGCACAAGCTCAGATTGTAAAAATATGGGAAACGAACCACTGTGGCATTTTCCTGGAGAGATTTAGGGAAACCACGGATAACCTACATCAGGGTGACCAGAGGGGATTTGAATTGAGGTCCTCCCGACCACTGCGTTACCTCTCTCGCTAACAGTATTGAAATAATATTGTTCGTTTTATTGCGACACCTGAAGTTTTATTGAGTCTGTAGTACAAAACAGTATTTTTTACTGTTTATCGACATAGAAATGTCGTTTTTCAAAAAAATGGCTCTGAGCACTATGGGACTTAACATCTATGGTCATCAGTCCCCTAGAACGTAGAAATACGTAAACCTAACTAACCTAAGGATATCACACAACACCCAGTCATCACGAGGCAGAGAAAATCCCTGACCCCGCCGGGAATCGAACCTGGAAACCCGGGCGCGAGAAGCGAGAACGCTACCGCACGACCACGAGCTGCTGTCGTTTTTGCTGTTGTCGCAGCTCATGTCATTTAACAACTGGATGTACGACGGGCATCAGGGAATAACATCGTACTAGAATGCTGGAGATATATATATAGCGGGTAAAATCTGACAAAAAGAAAAGTCCGGAATCTTTTTGACATGTAATCTTCCCTTCCTTAAGAGCTGCACATTGTTCCCTATTATTCTGTCTATATAATGTGTCTCAGTGGCAATGATCAATATTCATCGGTGTGACAGGGTCGATCATTCGAAGCAAAGAAACCTGGTAAACGTAGGCAAAAAAATTCATGTGTTAAGAACTAAGAAATCTTATTCATCTTCGATACCGTGAAAGACATCTCTTCTACTGCGAGCTCTTTGCTTTCCATATTTTTAGAGGTGGCAAAATGGATCAAATCAAGAAAAAAGTCCAGTAAACATGGAATCTAACGTAGATACAGTAAGAGTTGTAGGGAAGATGAACAAGTGTTCATAGCTCGTAATGTATGTATTTTAGGTCCCAAGTTTAATGGATATTTTTGTCGTTTTTGTAAAGCTAATAATTTACTGAATGAAACATACAGTATGCTAAAACAACCCTGTGTTCTTTCCTTTATTGGACAAAGAACTATCTCGCCCAAAGGCAATCGAAGCCACTAAATTCTTAAGATGTTCATGCGACATTGAACTCATGGGTGGTATTCAGTAGCTAAATTGAAATAATATTCTAGTAGTTCAATGCAACGCTTCAACACAGTATCACCCCAATGCCTACTGTACGGAGCGATAAAGTAAACTCCCGTTTACAAGTTGAGGGCACAGATGATTAACAGCAACTGAACAGGTTGAAACCCTTAAAGTCTCTGAGCTCATCGCCACAAAAACTGACACCCAAAACTGACTACAAATAATGGTGATATCAACAGAATCCCATTATTTAAATACTTAGGTGAAGCCCTTGAACCTACGGAGTGAGAGTAAATAGTACAAAACATTCACCTCCAAAAACTGAAAAGAGACTGTGGAAGAACCTACAAGGTGCACAATAAAAAATGCTTGTCCAAAAACATTTAAATTCAGCACTATAATACAGTTTTAAAACCCGAAGTACTGTATGCCGGTGAAACCCTGACAGTCTAGTCGACCTACAAAACTTATTACATCAAGAACGTAAAATCATCAGAAAGATACTAGGGCCAAACAAAACAAAAGTGAGCTGTAGACTACAATCTTGTCAAACTAGTGATACATTGTCCAACCATGCAGCAGACATCAGAAAGAAGATTAAAATTTTATGGGCACGTCTCCAGGCTTCCCAAAACAAGACTTAAACTCAAAAATTCAAAATACTTAGAAGAATTTAAAACTATACCCTGGATACAAGAGGTCAAAACGGACCTGCAAAAATCTCAGATAAATTATTTAGATATTTTGGACAGAAAAGTATTTAAGCAGAAAGTTGACAGAAGGGAAGTTGAGTCAGAAACGAAGCTCCGAAGAAAGCAGGAACAAAATGGACAGAGGAAAAGAAGAGAGCTTGTTGTTGTTGTGGTCTTCAGACCTGAGACTGGTTTGATGCAGCTCTCCATGCTACTCTATCCTGTTCAAGCTTCTTCATCTCCCAGTACCTACTGCTACCAACATCTTTCTGAATCTGCTTAGTGTATTCATTTCTTGGTCTCCCTCTACGATTTTTACCCTCCACGCTGGCCTCGAATACTAAATTGGTGATCCCTTGATGCCTCAGAATATGTCTTACCAAGCGATCCCTTCTTCTAGTCAAGTTGTGCCACAAATTTCTCTTCTCCCCAATTCTATTTAACACCTCCTCATTATTTAAGTGATCTACCCATCTAATCTTCAGCGTTCTTCTGTAGCACACATTTCGAAAGCTTCAATTCTCTTCTTGTCTGAACTATTTATCGTCCATGTTTCACTTCCATACAGGGCTACACTCTATACAAACACTTTCAGAAACTTAAATCTATACTCGATGTTAACAAATTTCTCTTCTTCAGAAACGCTTTCCTTTCCATTGCCAATCTACATTTTATATCCTCTTTACTTCGATTATCATCAGTTATTTTGCTCCCCAAATAGCAAAACTCCTTTACTACTTTAAGCGTCTCATTTCCTAATCTAATTGCCGCAGCATTATCCGATTTAAATCGACTACGTTCTATTAACCTCGTTTTGCTTTTATTGATGTTCATCTTATATCCTCCTTTCAAGAGACTGTCCATTCCGTTCAGCTGCTCTTCCAGGTCCTTTGCTATTCTATGCAGAAAGAATGAGAGCAGTGTGGAAAAAAAGGAAAAAGAATCAAGAAGCTTTTCGTTGTCCAACAGAGTCTACTCGCACGTAATATATATTAAAAACTATTTTCATTTTCTTCATCTTTGCATTGGCGTTGTTAATTAGCAAATCTTCTTTTTCTATTTACTTTCTTTTCAATTATAATTACTCCAGTAGCATCCGCCTATGTAATTCTGTCGTACTGAGCATCTTGGTCTTATCTGATTCTGGCAAACATTTTGCTTTAGTGAAAGCCTTCGCAGAGACCTAAAATGTGTTGGCAGCCTAAGTTAACTCTGGCCATGGCATTTAAGGATTCTAAGAAATATGGCTCTTACATATCGGATTAAGCTCACATAGTTGACATAATCAGCAATCAATTTCTTTCATCTGAATCGGATGAGATCTTCAATCGACAAGTCACATGTGTTCACTTACAACAAGTAAAGCGAAAAGAAATCTTACGGGAGAGAAAACAGCGAAACCAGATATCCATGATTACTCGACAAAGGTTGTAAGTAGGCTGTTTAGGTTTTTATGTTGGTAACGCCACGTAGCGCTCTGTATGAAAATCACTGGCTGTGCTGTGTGCAGTCTAGGGCTGGTTGGCATTGTTAGGATACTCGCAATTGTAGTGTTGGGCAGTTGGATGTGAACAGCGAATAGCGTTGCGCAGTTGGAGGTGAGCCGCCAGCAGTGGTGGATGTGGCGAGAGAGAGATGGGGTAGTTTTGAGAGCGGATGATCTGGACGTGCGTCCATCAGAGACAGTAAATTTGTAGGACTGGATGTCATGAACTGATATATATATATATATATATATATATATATATATATATATATATATATATATATATATAATGATTTTTGAACACTATTAAGGTAAATACATTGTTTGTTCTCTATCAAAATCTTCCATTTGCTAACTATGCCTATCAGTAGTTAGTGCCTTCAGTAGTTAGAAACTTTTATTTAGCTGGCAGTATTGGCGCTCGCTGTATTGCAGTAGTTTGAGTAACGAATATTTTTATGAGGTAAGTGCTTCATGAAAGTTATGTTATTGTTAGTCAGGGCCATTCTTTTGTAGGGATTATTGAAAGTCAGATTGCGTTGCGCTAATAATATTGTGTGTCAGTTTATTGTTGATCAGAATAGGTAAAGAGCGAAATGTCTGAGTACATTCAGTAATGCTCAGTTGTTTGAAAATCATATAACGTAAGGGGTTTACCAGCACAGTAATTCATTAATTTTTCTAAGGGACATTTCAAGGTCACTGACAATTCCGATAAAGCAGATCGCTAGAAGCTTTCGCTTTTATGCTAGAGGTGTAAGGTAGAGAGGACTAGAGAGGAATGGTAAGGGTTATTCATATAGTCTGATGTAAAATCTTCGCTCCCTCGATTTTCTTGGCAAGTAAATGCTGTGACTTCTATTTTATCTATCAAACTTGTGCTTTCGATTTATAAGTACGGCCCACTACTCGCCTACGTGCCGCAATATTACCAGGGTTCAGCGTATCGACGATTCCCAACATGGGTGCGGTAAAGACTCACTTAAAACGACCGTCCAAGCGTCAGATTCAAACTGTGGGGACGACCGGCACGACCTCTTTTGCCAGGAAGCTTGTGCGTGCGTGTGCGTGCGCGCACGCGCGCGCGTGTGTGTGTGTGTGTGTGTGTGTGTGAGCAATATATTGCAAAGTACTTAGTGCTGAAGTGGACCAGTAACGTGTGTGTGACAACTCCCCGTTTTCAGGTACACTCGCGAGGACGCGACCACTCGTGAGGAGGAAGGGACCGTGGAGAACGACGAGCTGAAGGTGCGGGGCTCCTACATGTTCGCGACGCCGGAGGGCACGGTGCACAAGGTGGGGTACGTCGCCGACAAAGACGGCTACCGCGCCTCCTCCGAGCCGCCAGACCAGCAGCTGCTCGACCGCCTGGGCACGAACGCCGGACTCACGCTCGTCGGGAAGTGAAACGTGTGTCTTGATACGTTGTGATGTTCCTTTCCTGTGGCTCTGAGATGTGATCTGAGCAAAGACTCCACGCCAGGAGTAACACAGTTGATTAAAAAACAGTTTCCTGTCTTACTGATCATCATGAAAGACTGCAGGGCCTAACTTTCATGAGTAACAGGCCACGATATAGTTGCAGTGAACTGGCTAATTAAAATTATGTAATTCTTATAGATAACGATATTACTTAAATAGAAACTATGGGGACAAATTTCAGGAGGGTTACCCTGAGATTAGAAGTAACTCGATCATCAGCATTTAATACACAACAGTGTACTATTTTCCACTGTTGTGTCAGTTCTGTAAGCAGAACTTCCGTGTGAAACATCCGTAGATAGATTAGTGGGTTACTTTATTTTTCTGAATGTATCAGTGTGTCAATGAACAGTCTTTCCGGGTATGTTACTGAAACGACTACAAGTCAACAGTTAGTACACGTTAGCCTTTCCTCCAATGGATGTGATCGAATAAGCCATGTAGCAGAATATCCCAATTACGTTGACAACTGTGGGCAAATGTTACTGCCAATTTGGTGTAAGGTGATACGGATATTGAATAGCGGTTCAGCACGCATCAGCTCTTCAGCTATCGCTCTGCCAAAGGCCAATACTCAAGCACTAATGAGTGAGTGTTCTGTCCTACGTTCAGGTGTACTGAACCTGGTTGAACATTTACTCCAACACCTTTGCAGATACGGTGATGACCCATTGCTGATGCTATGATTAGACAATTTCTTGCTGATTTTCTATGCATCATTATGGTAGTTAAGTCTAATGAAGATACTAAATCAGCACCGGTGCCATACGCAATTTAGATAACCACTTTATCCAGTCTTTGACTACCAACACCCCCTACTTGCAAACATTCTACCCAGAAGGAACTCAGTCCCTCACAAACTGCATATGGAAACATGCATATGGGTATAAGATTCTACTGAAGTCCGTGTTGCTTTCCGAGCAGCCCATTTCCTTTGGTATTGTGTGAATGTCATCACGTCTTTTTACTAACATGAACATTCGTCAATTCTGGAGGAACGCTCAGCATGTATTATCGGAAATACCTATTTCTGAACCCTTATATGAAAGTTTTCAGTTCCTTTCTTGTCACAAGTTGCTGTAATTTATTGCTGTAGTTTCTGTTCATCCAGTACTCTATACCGTTGTACTTTCAGTATCCTGTACTCGCAGAGACGAAAAACCTCATATCTGGACACTGCAATTTTTTCCTCATTCTGAACTGCAATAAAAGTAATTATGTTATTATTATTATTATTGTTATTATTATGTAAATTATTTATTGTTCTTAAGTCACTCAGGAAAATAATAATTTCAAATATATAAAAAAGTAAAGCAGTTCGTTTTATTTGCTGTGTACCACACGTTTTTCAACCACTGACACAGATCACCGAAAATTTCGAGCGATATTGTAGGTGCAAAGAAGCAAAACTATTGTGTAAAGTTGCACTGAGGCATGGACACTTGCCGGGGTGTTACATACTAACATTAATACTATTAAACAAACCAACGTCATTGGCAGTCACACCGATTACTTGGTTACTGAACCAGCGTGGATTTCTAAATGCTACGTTTTTATTCAAAGTCATTTCGTGACAGGTTTCAACAGTGTGAGAAGAATACCACGAATGAATTCAATTCTGTAACCAGTTTCTGGATGCTAAGTTCATCGAGGAGGAGGAGGAGGAGATTACTGTTTAACGTCCCGTCGACAACGAGGTCATTAAGACGGAGCACAAGCTCGGATTAGGGAAGGATGGGGAAGGAAATCGGCCGTGCCCTGTCAAAGGAACCATCCCGGCATTTGCGTGAAGTGATCTAGGGAAATCACGGAAAACCTAAATCAGGATGGCCGGACGCGGGATTGAACCGTCGTCCTCCCGAATGCGAGTCCAGTGTGCTAACCACTGCGCCACCCCGCTCTGTCTAAGTTCATCGAATGTAATTAAATTACTACATGTTCGGTTTACTGATACGAAGTAAATTGTCTTTTCTATTTGCAACGATAACGCGTCTAACTTCTGTGAATGGTGTCAAAATGTAACACATTATATATTGTGAAAATTACTGTTCACATGAATCTATAATCCGACCCACAATGACAGACTAAGCTTTAGAGTCAGGGTAACGACAGTAATCAGCCTCTCATCAAACAACAGCAAATGGGTCACTCAGTTCCAAGCCATGAAAGTTCGGATGATATTGACGAGACGACCTATTTTTAGCCAGATGAAGTAAACTCGTAACGCCACTTGCCTGAAAAGAGATTTTCTGACAGGGACACTTACTTTACACAACATTTCACAGTGGGTGTAGCAAAATGAAACTAAATTTTCGCTTGAATATAATCCGTGTAATTATCTGCAAATGTAGTTAAACCACGACCTCACTTGTAACAGTAATGCTCAGAAAACAGGTGACAAACAGAGATCCAACACATGAGAAAATCAAACGTAGCAAAATCTATGCAAGTCACAAAACATTGACAGAGGTACTTCGATAGCAAGTTTGACGAAATTAAAGGTTCTATCATTGGGATGATTACGATACTGTGTAGTTCCTGTGTTGTTAAGAAGAAAGACGCATTGTTTCTTCGGACATGAATACACGCATTGTACCTTTGCAGGCATTGTAGGCATTGCGCTAACTACATCTGTTATGAAATACGAGACATGCTTTTTAAGTAAGTACCGTTTTGAAATTTAAAAAAGACGTGCTAAGATATCTCAATAATTTTGTTTTTACATGAAAGCCTGTACCTGACGCCATTACACTCTGATTCTTCCTTGTTTACGTTGTGTACTGAATGTTTAAGATGCCTCCGATAATCGTGAGGCCCTGCGACTGTGAAGTACGGGCTATTATTAGATTTCTTAGTGCTAAAGGCCTTAAGGCGATCGATATTCATCGTGAGATCTGTGCAGTTTACGGAGGAAACATTATGAGTGATGGAATGGTAAGAAAGTGGGTGAGAGTATTTAAATATGGCCGCACAAATGTGCATGATGAACAACGGAGTGGGCGTCCTTGGGTCGTTAATGAAAGTTTGGTGCAGAAAGTGGACAATAAGGTGAGAGAAAACAGACGCTTTACGATTTCCTCCTTGCGGGATGACTTTCCCAATGTTTCTCGTAGTGTTTTGTATGGCATTGTGACCGAGCACTCCACTTACCGAAAATTGTGCGCACGTTGGGTACCAAAAATGTTGACGGATGTGCACAAAACCAAACGGGTAGACAGTGAGCGGTACCACATCGACGGTGATGATTTCTTAAGCCAAATTGTTACGGGCAATGAAACATGGGTGGCCTACGTCACACTAGAATCAAAGCAACAGTCCATGGAAGTTGAGCAAGGGTATAGTTTTGCTGCAAGATAATGCCCGTCCGCATGTGGCGAATCAGACCAAAGATCTCATCAAATCTTTTCGATGGAAAACTCTAGATCATCCTCCGTACAGCTCCGATCTTGCGCCCAGTGACTATCATCTGTTCCTGCAGTGGAGGAAACACCTGGGTGGTCATCATCTTCAAGATGATGACGAAGTCTAAATAGTAGTGATGCTGTGGTTAACAAGTCAGGCGGCAGACTTCTGTGAGGAGGGTATTCAAAAACTGGTACAACGTTATGACAAGTGCCTCAATATTGACGGAATTTATGCAGAAAAGTAAGTTAAGGTACAGGGTTTCATGTAATAATAAAATTATTGAGAAATCTTAGCTCGTCTCTTGTTAATTTCAAAACGCTACTTACTTAAAAAAACACACCTCGCATATGAAATTTATTCATCGTTGTGAATACGAACAACCAGCAGGTATAAGGAAACGACGACAATGAAAATCCCCGTCGGATCGGAACTTGAACCGAGATTTCCTGCTGTACGCCATCACTTCAACCGCTTTGGCTGTCCATGCACAACCCACGGGCAGATCCAAATTTACGTATCTCGTCGTTTCTGCGTCACATTACGTGCTTGTACGACCATTATGTAATTCCCGTACAGGGAAGGACTTTTCTATTGAAAATTGGGTCCAGGTATCGGCTGATAAATACGATATTGCAGGGCCTGTGTTGTTGAGAAGAATGATGCAATATTACTTCGGAAATACATGTCTATCCGAAGGAACGGGTACTGTGGTGACTACAGTCGTTACGAAATAAATGTATTACCAGTTTTGAATATGATCAACCACCAGCAGAATAAGGGAATGACGACATGTCAGAAGGAACAATGCACCGCTCTTCTCAACAACACAGGCAGTACGATATCGTGTTTATTCACCGATAATGGGGAGCGACTTTCAATTAAAACGTCCTCCCTTTGCAGGAAAAACTTTACGTGTGCGTGAGGACAGATAAGTACGCAGTAACGGCAACAAATGGAACGCTGGGTTGTGAAGTGTGTCTTGCACGTTTAGCCAAAGCGATTAAAGCGACCGCTCGCTTAATGTGAGAAAACCAGGTTCGAGTCCCGGTCCGGCACGGATTTTCACTGTAGTCATTCCCTTATACAGCTGACGATTGTTCGTTTTCGCAACTACGAACACAGCTCATGCATTCGGGTGAATCAGAAAATGATTCTGCACGGAGTATCGAACCTGATATCCTCCCAAAAAATGAAAAGACCAGAGCTTCAAATGGATGACACCATTTGAACCCAAGGAAGTTTAAATGAAAACTTCCAGTTTCGCATTGAAATCAAGAAAATAATTATGCAGGAACTACAGGATGTTCGTCAATGTATTTCAAACGCCTACTACAAATGCGCTCATACTGGATGCAATGAATCTTACCACACACGAAAGCTACAGGCACGATTCCAAAAAAATGGTTCAAATGGCTCTGAGCACTATGGGACTCAACTGCTGTGGTCTTAAGTCCCCTAGAACTTAGAACTACTTAAACCTAACTAACCTAAGGACAGCACACAACACCCAGCCATCACGAGGCAAAGAAAATCCCTGACCCCGCCGGGATTCGAACCCGGGAACCCGGGCGTGGGAAGCGAGAACGCTACCGCACGACCACGAGATGCGGGCGGCACGATTCCCGGCGGGGTCAGGGATTTTCTCTGCCTCGTGATGCCTGGGTGTTGTGTGATGTCCTTAGGTTAGTTAGGTTTAAGTAGTTCTACGTTCTAGGGGACTGATGACCATAGATGTTAAGTCCCACAGTGCTCAGAGCCATTTGAACCAAGCTACAGACAAGCAACCACTTTATCACACTGAAAAACACACGTTCCGCTACACTATCCAGGACCTCAAGCACTTTTTCAAACCTACGACCTAGATTTTGTAATGTGGCCGGCTGGATCTGACTGATCAAGTCAGCCATAATTCAAAGAATATTTTCTGAACACCCCAAAGACTAACCCAAAGAACGGAGTCAATACATTGGATACAGGACTGCTTCTTCGCACTAAACCTGGAGTAACTGATAGATGGAATCAGAAACAGCGAATGTTGCAAATAAAATAGTTATAAGTAGGGTATGTAACAGTCAGATAGATGTCAAACTTAACAATAGAAATTCGAATGTCAACAGTTTAAGTGAAAGATATATTGCTGCTTGTCGTAAAAATGACCCTTTAAGTTGCTGACAGGTAAAATTAAAAGATACATACACATTAGCTGTCAGAGAGAGAAATCAAAGAAAGAAAGAGAAACACACATCATTTACAAGGAAGCGCGCCTCAGGCATACATGACCAAGGCACTGATGGAAATAGTAGATAGTGCTTATTATGAAGCACATACTAGGGACGCGGAAGAAGACCAAATATCCTGGATCCGAGTTAAGTAAGTTTACTTTTATCGTAAACTAAACGTCATATATTTACTTCTGTGATAGAAATTAATCACAAATAAAAGTGTCTTTCATTATCTGTTTTTTTAATCTTGTGCCATGCAAACTGAAAAGCACTTTGATTATATTTTAGAACTACTTTTTCGTAGGAAAAACGATTTCAATACTTGCTTTCTACAGCGACCAGAGATTCTAGGCTGATAGTTAATATTGGTCGATTATTGAAAAATGGATTATCGCTTAGCACTGGCTTTGAGGAAACTAGTATCAGATATTGTCTCTTCAATGCTGATTTCTATTCATATTATTTATCTGTTAATAATTTCAGTCTCTCTAACTTTTTCCGAAAATAAGGCTTTCTATTTCTTTCACGGATTTACCAAATGGGGGAGAATCCTGATCTCTGGAATCAAAGTCGACCGTATCACCATAAGGTCGACTTTCACTTTTAGAAATAAATCGGGTAAAACACAATTTTAATGATATTATATACTGTTCCAATTCACAATTACACTTCACATCGAAGCAACTAGTGCTAATGGACATCTACATCTACATGGATACTCTGCAAATCACATTTAAGTGCCTGGAAGAGGGTTCATCGAATCACCTTCACAATTCTCTATTATTCCAATCTCGCATAGGGCACGGAAAGAATGAACACCTATATCTTTCCATACGAGCTCTGATTTCCCTTATGTTATCGTGGTGATCGTTCCTCGCTATGTAGGTCGGTGTCAACAAAATTTTTTCGCATTCGGAGGAGAAGATTCCGTCGCAACGAAAAACGCCTCCTCTTTTAATGATTTCCAGCCCAAATCCTGTATCATTTCTGTGGCACTCTCTCCCCTGTTTCGGTATACCACAAAACGTGCTGCCTTTCTTTGAACTTTTTCGATGTACTCCGACAGTTCTATCTGGTAAGAATCCCACACCGTGCAGCAGTATTCTAAAAGAGGACGGACAAGCGTAGTGTAGGCAGTCTCCTAATTAGGTCTGTTACATTTTCTAAATGTCCTCCCAATAAAACGCAGTCTTTGGTCAGCTTTCCCCACAACATTTTCTATGTGTTCCTTCAAATTTAAGTTGCTCGTAATTGTAATACTTAGGTATTTAGATGACTTTACGTCTTTTAGATTAGACTTATTAATCGTGTAACCGAAGTTTAGCGAGTTCCTCTTAGCACCCATGTGGATGACCTCACACTTTTCGTTATTTAGGGTCAACTGCCACTTTTCGCACCATTCCGATATTTCTTCTAAATCGTTTTGCAGTTTGTTTTGATCTTCTGATGCCCTTATTAGTCGATAAACGACAGCGCCATCTGCAAACAATCGAAGACGCCTGCTCAGATTGTCTCCCAAATCGTTTATATAGATAAGTAACAGCAAAGTGTCTGTAACACTACCTTGGGGAACGCCATAAATCACTTCTGTTTTACTCCATGACTTAACGTTAGTTTCTACGAACTGCGACCTCTCACATGGTTCATACACAACGGATCTGACCATTGTGAGAGCGAGTCACTATTGTCTCTATTACTTATAGGTTAACACAAACAAACTAAATATAATCTTGAGTACTCCCACGTTTTTACTCTTTTAGGATTATGTTGTATTTCTTTTTTATAACTAATACTTAAATATTTCACTTAAACTAATGAAAGTTTTTCATTAAAGCTACGCCTTAACACTATCAAAGCGTGGCTACAGGTGGAATGGCAGCGTGGCCGATTTATGTGTCGTCGGCCCGAACTCGGCTGGTGTAACTGCTTGAAGCGACGTCTTCAGAATTTACTGGCGGCGGGCTGTTGGCAGCTGTCTCATAATTCTGTGGCGCGGGACCGCTGACTGATTGAAGAACTCTTGTCGTTCCTTCCTTCTCCCTTGTTACTACTGGGCACTAAAAGTACTGCTCTGCTTCTTTTACGGTGTCTGATCTACCTCGAAAGCTCTAACTGATTTGTCGCATGACAAAGGCTTTCTAGTTGTCCTAAGAGAAAATCCTATCTCTCGTACTCAAAGGCACCTTATTTCTTAAAATAGGTACTCATCCAGGAATCGAAGGCTGGACCCCACACATGACACCAGTTTATGTGTCGCAACCCGACGAGTTTCGCAACATAATTAAGTGATTTAATTGTGAAAAATGCGCCTCGATTACACAAACTACCTGGTGTTTACCTAGATTTCAATGTGGGTAATCACGTCTTCTTCAAAACAAATATAAAACAGCTTGCCTAAATAGGCATAGTCAAAGGCTAAAATCAACACCTACAGCGGCAAGACCCCATAATTTTTTTTTACAAATACACGGTACATATGTACCAAGTCAATAATATTACTTATCTCAACCCTGTGTGTGCTGCCTCGCCCCAGCCGACGTACGATGGTCACAGGCACTCCACCGAACACATTTTAGAGCCCTATTTATGCACGCTATTTTATATTTGTTCTGAAGAAAGCGTGGTTACCCACGCTGAAACCTAGGTAAACACCAGGTACTTTGTGCAATCGAGGCGGATTTTTCATAATTATTTCGATACTTACGATTGCTGACGCGCTGCAATGCTGAAAGTTCTATAATTACGTGAATCCTTCAGTCGAATAGGAAACGAAGTGTGATTTTCAGATGTGGCAGGTTTGGCACGCGAGCGGCTTCGTGCGACAGGGTCAATCTCAGGTTTATCTGGTCCGTATTGTTGAAGGGACTGACTCAGCATGTAGGAAAGTCAAAACAACCTTCGGTGAAGTTAAAATCAGGGGTGGTAGCTCTAAGTGTGCAACGGGAATTCCACTGTTAAAAGGAGAGGAGAGGGCGCATAGGTGGAAAGAGTACATTGAAGGCCTCTTTGAGGGGAAAGCATTGTCTGATGTGACAGAAGAAGAAGCAGGAGTTGATTTAGAAGAGATAGGGGATGCAGTATTAAAATCAGAATTTAAAACAGCTTTGGAGGACTTGGGGGACTGAAGATCAAATAAGGCAGAAGGAATAGATAGCATTGCATCAGAGTTTCTAAAATCTTTGGTGGAAGTGGTAACAAAACGACTGTTCACGTTGGTGTATAGAATGTATAAGTCTGGCGACATACCATCTGACTTTTCGAGAAATAGCACCCACACAATTCCGAAGACTGTAAGAGCTGACAAGTGTGAGAATTATCACATAATTAGCATAACAGCTCATGCGTCGAAGTTGCTGAAAAGAATAATATACAGAAGAATGGAAAAGAAAATTGAGGATGTGTTAGATGACGAGCAGTTTGGCTTGCAGTTGATGTTGGAAGCAAAACTAAATAAAAATCAAGACACCTTTTTTGGGATTTGTCGACTTAGAAAAAGAGTTCGACAGTGTAAAATGGGGAAAGATATTCGAAATTCTGAGAAAAATAGGAGTAAGCAAAAGGGGAGACTGATAATATACAGTATGTTCAAGAGCCAAGAAGGAATAATAAAAGTGGATGACCAAGAAGGAAGTGCTCGCATTAAAAAGGGTGTAAGACAGGAATGTGGTCTGTCACACTTAGTGTTCAATCTGTACATCGAAGAAGGAGCAGGATTAAAATTCAAGGTGAACGGATATCAATGACGTGATTCGCTGATGACATTGCTGCCATGAGGGAAAGTGAAGAAGAATTACATGATCTGCTGAATGGAATGAACATTCTAATAAGTGCAGAATAACGACTAGGAGTAAATCGAAGAAAGACGAAAGTAATGAGAAGTAGCAGAAATGAGAAGAACGAGAAACATAACATCAGGATTGATGGTCACGAAGTAGACGAAGTTATGGAATTCTGCTACCTAGGCAGTAAAATAACCAATGAGGGATGAAACAAGGGGGACATCAAAAGCAGAAATGCACTGGCAAAATGGCCATGTCTAGCAAAGAGGTATTTACCGGTATCAAAAATAGGCCTTAATTTAAGGAAGAAATTTCTGAGAGTGTACGTTTGGAGCATAGCATTGTACGAGGTGTGGCTAGAAAAAAACCGGACTAGTGCTGGTGAAACAATAAAACGAATGCAATAAGGCTGAAAGTCGCGTGGCCTGTCACGTGACTCTCGCTCCGCCTACTGCTCGAGTTTCATCTGCCTCCTGCACTCAGTCTGCCCGTGGCGTCTGTTTTAAGTAGTTGACGTTTTGTCTGTGCATCGGAAAATGTTGAGTGTACAGAAAGAACAGCGTGTTAACATAAAATTTTGTGATCCCACCTTCTTACAAAATGTTATTACTTGCGATGAATTGTGGTTTTTTACTTACGATCCGGAAACTAAACGCCAATCGATGCATTGGAAAACTCCTGGTTCTCCACTACAAAAAAAAGCACGAATGTCAAAATCGAAATTCAAGGCAATGATGATTGTTTTTTTTTTTTGACATCAAAGGGATTGTGCACATTGATTGGGTACCAGAGGGACAAACAGTGAATCAGCATGACTACATTAGCGTCCTGGCAACCCTACGTGAGCGAGTACGGAGAAAACGGAACGATTTGTGGAGAAAAAAGTCATGGATCCTTCACCAAGACAATGCCCCAGCTCACAGTGCGTTGTCAGTGAAGACGTTTTTGGCAAAACACAACATTCCCATCTTAGATCATCCACCCTATTCACCTGATTTGGCCCCCTGTGGCTTTTTTCTTTTCCCTAAAGTCAAGTCAGCTTTGAAAGGAACTAGATTTGAGACTGTTGAAGCAGTAAAAGAAAAAGCGACGGACGAAATGTATGGACTTACCGAAAACGATCTGCAGCATTGCTATGAACACTGGAAAATTCGTATGGAGCGGTGTAGAGACCGAGGAGGAGAGTACATTGAAGGAGATAACATGAAATTGTAAATAATTGTAAATAAATGTTTTTTCCAGCATCAGTCCGGTTTTTTTCTAGCCGCACCTCGTATGGTCGTGAAACTTGGACTGTGGAAATTCCGAAACAGAAGAGAATTGAAGCATTTGGCATGTGATGTTACAGACTAATGTTAAACATTAAGTGCACTGGTAACGTAAGGAATGAGGGGGTTCGGCGCAGAATTGGAGAGGAGAGGAATATGTGTAAAACACTGACGAGGAGATAGGACAGGTCGATAGGACATCTGTTACGACATGAGGGAATGACTTCCAAGGTACCAGAAGGAGCAATACAGGACAAAAATTATGGAGATAGATAGAGATTGCAATACACCAAGTAAATAACTGAGGACGTAGGTTGCGATGAAGTTTGGCGCAGGAGAGGAATTGATGACGGACTGCATCAAACCAGTCAGTAGACCGATGACTCAAAAAAGAAAAAGAATGTTTGGAGGCAGTACATAAACACTCGGTTATCAGACTATGGTGGTAAAAATGTAGAAACGAGCTTTTGAGTTGGTACATTGGTCTGATTTTATTTCTTCTTCCCGAGTTTACATGAACCTGTCGAAGAGTGCAGACACTGGGCCACAACATGGAACATAGCCAAAGCTTCCTAGATATTCAAATTACTAACAACTAAACTGCTTGGACTATCACTTTGAATCGAATTATAAAAAGGAGCCAGTTTCTGCCCTGCTCGAACTCTCAGGCTGCGTTACACGTCACTCTGTAAGTGACAATTACTCATAGGTACACTAGGTAGACTACATAGGTAGACTAAATGTCTACAGTCCGGAGGTATGTACAGGCAAGATTGCAAGTCCTTAGTGCACAAGCTTAGCTGAATAAATTCTTTCGCTCACATATTTTCTTCTGTCGGCTGACCGATACCCGAGGCTGGTCTGCTGAACTTTTGAACTCTGCTCGTCAACTGGTGGGCCTCTTTACACTGTATTTGTTTCCGTCGCCATCATCCGCAGCAAGCACTGCAATATTTGTTTTATAAATGAAAAACGCCTTCTCTTGGTGCACTGTATTTTATTCTACCAGATGCGTGTCACCTTTTTCCACTTTAAGGCATCATCAGAGTTAGTGAGATAGTTCTTCGCGTCATTCCTATAGTCCACCTACTGAGGATACGTTCACTAAACCAACGATCATTAGTTAGCCCTCCAGCAGCAATTTTGTGTTGACTTAATAGATAGCGTTGGCGAGCATGTTCACTGAGCTCTGAGTGGCATTTTGACAGTACGAAGAACAAGCAAGTTCTGGTGTGGAACACGGACCGATATCTCGGTTGATCAGCCTTTAATGAGGGTAATGGGAGCGGATGGAGGGCTGACTCATGATCGTGTGTTTAGTGATAGTTTCCTTTGTAGGTGGACACGGACCGATATCTCGGTTGATCATCCTTTAATGAGGGTAATGGAAGCGGATGGAGTGATAGTTTCCTCCGTAGGTGAACTAAAGGTATGACGCGAAGAATTATGCTACTGATGATACCTTAAAGTGAAAAAAGGCGAAACGCGTCTGCGAGAATGAAGTGCAATGGAGGAAGAGAAGGCGTTTTTTATTTACAAAACAAACATTTCTGTATACTGTTGGGGCTGTTTGCTTATAGATGGCATATGACCGCGTTGCATTTTTACCCGGGATTCGCAATTAGCCAGCTTAAACTTAGCGATTTCTTATGGCTCGCGACCTCATATTGCTCTGGCGAAAGTGTCAAGCTTTGTACGTTTCTGTTTTCCAACTTCTACTTGTAAAAATTCTTACCTATATGACTTTTTTCTTGTTGGCAATCCCTGCATGATTCGGTCATCATAATGCAAATGAACAGTATTACGTATGAAACCCTGTTACGTAAATCTGAAATACTTTAGAATGGAGATGTAATGTAAACCATGAGTTCATGACACCGTATGTATGTAAAACAGCACTGCAAAAGAATATATACTAATGCGGAATTGTCAAACAAAAATTGCCAGTATGAAAGTTAATGTCCTACAGCTCTGTCGTGGTTTTCAGCTCTGGTTTTTCCATCGACTTGTTCCCGAATGGGGGAACTGAATTTGAACTGATTCTCGAACACTGTTAAAATATAGTTTTTTGACATTACCATTACGTAAGTGTAGCCACACAATAGAACGTATAACAGCGTGAAAGGAATATTTATTAATTTTAAATGATATAAAAGTCTAAAGAAGGCAATCTAATTTAAATAATGTAATAATACCACAGATTGGAAAGGAGAACACTACTGATAATGTAAGGTGGGCATATCATTTTGATTTTCGCAAGTTACCAATGTGCATATTAGAGAGAGAGCAAATTATGTTACGGTTAAACAGTCTTTGGTCTTGTTATGGCACTTTACGCAGTCTGATACTGTAGTAGTTGTAGTCTGGTGGGTGACGTCTTTAGTAGTGCTTTGTTGACTTGTGATTGTGTGTGTTAGAAGAAGAAAGATTTTTTTCTGTAACAGAAGAAGTTTGAGGTAAGACTGCAGCACTGTTAGTTAACTATCTCAGAGCTGATAGAAAGACCGCCGCACTTCCCTGAGTCACGTGGTAACATATCAACCGATAAGCTGTTTGGTTTTTATAGAAATTCTCTGTTAACATTATACAACTTTTAGATCAATGTTCTCTTTGTTAAGCACAGTACAGTTCAAATCAACGTTCCACCCGGACGGAGATCACGCGAATCTTTTTGAGTACGTACTTCATTGTAAAGTCGTTGTGTTGGGATATATTTCCGTGGGAACAGCTACTCTGCCCATACTAATGCTTGAAGTATTATCATTACGCAGTACCACATTGCGCCATGTGTTAAGCTACTGTTTCAATATTGTTTGGAAATTTTATTTAAAAATAGAAATCCGGCTTACTCGCTGGCTGCTTGCTGTTCGCTGTTCCGCTTTCAAGAAAGTTGCAACAATGTTATCAAGACGTGAGGTAAGTGGAAATTTTGATTACAGCCAGATAATTGTTTCACTTCACTTATATAAAGATAAGTTGTAGTGAGACCAGTTACAGTGCACTTCAAATTAGATACTGTTTAGTCAAAGATTAGCATACGTGTTTAAGTTAGATAACAGTTTGGGGATACACAGTTTTGGAAATACGTAGAGTTTCTATAGAATGTGAGTTAAACTTTGAGTTAAATATCGTACAGATAAACATAGTGGGGAAATTGCAATGATAATGACAACAACTATAATAGACTTTCTTCAAAATGGTATCGTGAAAGGAAAAGCCAAAGTAGTGTTGACTGATTAATCCATAATGTCATTAAACTACAAAAATGGTAATGCTAAAAACTCACATAATTGTACTGCAATTGAGAACTAACGAACTATCACATTATTGGGGAATATTGAGAGCTAAACGGATTGTGCCAAGGGCACGGACAGTAAAAAAAAAAGCCTTTTATTTAACGATGAAATTTATAAAACTGAAATGGTACTTATAGTATTGAATACTGAAAGCAAGGTGCCAGCCAGCAGTCGGCTTTCAGCGTTCAAGAGGGCTGTGCGACGCCTCCTTTAGAATCGTTGAATTGTTTAAGAAGGGTTCTCATTCTTAAAATCATTTTAAATAGATATTAAGAAATTAAATCTACCTTACGGTGCTAATAATTTAGGCAATGTGTCATGTGGTTTAGTAATAAGCACACCGTATGGATCTATCGCTTCTTGTTTGTTTCATGGTTTACTATATGTACTATTACACGACAGCGAGTTGTTCACCATTCCTTCACTAACTTGTCTGGTCTGATCTTAGTTTGGCCTGTACAATTCATGCCATTTTTATAATGAATGTAAGTGTGCCTTCTGATTGAAATAATATGCATTCAGTAAACCGTCTTTACATCAATTCCTCACTTATACTATCCTGTAGCACCCTAAGTTAATTGTGGCCACTGTAATTGTACTAGCGGAAGCTAATGTGGTTTAGTGGACTGATACTAAATCATTTCGAGTCTTAATAGTCATTGTTTGCATCCTCCTTGTAACAGAACTACACAGATCTTGTTTGTTCACGAAGTCCGATATTTCATTAGGTTAGGCGGTGTAGATCACTTATTCAGTAAAGATATTTCAAACGCAACCACACAAGGAGTAGCTGCGCAATAACGTTGGCAGACTTTAGTGTGTTTTCCTTGAGAAAGAAATTAATTAACCCAAATACAAATGAAAATCAAATTATTACGTGCCGTCTTGCAACATAGTTTAAGAAAAATCAGAGATATTATTTAACAATGAATTACAGTTATCTCTGTTGCAACAAATTTATAGGTGATGCTCATGATATACTAATCCAACGTAGGAAAAGCAGATTTCGTAATCATACGAAGGTCAGTTTTAAGCGCAAGAAATACTCCACATTACACATCGGTCTCGAGCGCCAAGCGACAGGGCCATTTACAACATAAACTGATAGAAACTCTTAAAATACCTTCCACTCTCGACAATTTAAATAATAGTTGTCTAAATATAACCAAAACACCCAGTGAGTTTAAGGAAATGGACCTGCCTGTACATCTTGGAGGCACAATTCGCTATGTTCGTGCATTACCCACAGTGCTGCAGGCGCAAACGTGACAGACACCTGTAACTTTAAAGTGAAATTAATTTCACGATCGGAACTGCCGGTAAAGATTTACTAGTAAGTGGGTTAAGTAAACCTCGGAGAACAAGCACAGAATAAGCTGTTAAGCAAACATATTAATATGCTTCCGCCGCACCAACCTGCCTGTGTAACCACGGATAACAAACAGCAGAGGGGAATCAAGGCTGTCATGCAATTCAAATGCCGTGTTCCCCTGAACTGGTGAACCGACTTCCGATCAGAATACGACCCAATTCCGTCAGAAGCTTGGAGCTTACAGGTTACACACAACCGGCAGTCGCAGGCCCTGAGTGGCCTTTCGCGTCTTAGCAATGAGTAACAAGTAACAAGAGGGCCGCTCCTACTCTTCATCACGGATTTCGTTCACGTTTACGGTATATGCAGGGCTTGGTCACAAATGAAAGTGACAGGTGGGAGCTTCAGATGGACAAGAGTTTAGAAAGAGACGGCTTTTTGGGCGAAGGTCGGGCGGTGTGTGTGAGATTTCTGCGTTTCCAGCCAGCGGTTGGCCCAGCGGAAATAATGTAGAACGGCACTTTGAAGATCGGGGTTTCGAGTTCAGATGCTGCAACCTCTTCTATCTTCAATATTTACGTCAATTGCATACCAGATAAAAATAAATAATGCTCAATATATTGCATTTATTAATGTATTCATAGAAGAAGAGACAAAGGAATTGGAAATAAATATTCAAGGAATGGTTGTATTTACATCGTCCGCAAGGATTGGGCAATTGTTTTTCAGAAAAGAGTTGAAATTAAAGCGTACAGGACTTCGTAGTCTATTAGTTTCATTATTACAATTGGGCAGCCTCGACAGCTAATGAAATCCCACCACGTCTATTTTTATCGTCAGATAAATAATTTGATCAAAAAGTTTCCTTGATCTCATCGACAGGATTACAGCGAAATACATTCCACTGTAGATCACTAGCTTTACTCACCGGTATTTGGCCAAATGAGACGTTATATGTGGTTTACTCCCAAATTGGGATATGGAGGAAAAATTTTATGGTTATAAATGAAGTACATATTTTTTTTAGAAACTTTACAACAATCGCGACTTCGTGAAAATCCACCGTTTATAGTGTGTACAAGCTACTTCGAAAATTATTGCTTCTCCTGGTTGTACGATGAGTATCACCCCAGCACGTGTAAACCATCAACTGTAATGTAAAGAAAGTGTTGTTGTTGTTGTTTTGTGGTCTTCAGTCCTGAGACTGGTTTGATGCAGCTCTCCATGCTACTCTATCCTGTGCAAGCTTCTTCATTTCCCAGTACCTACTGCAACCTACATCCTTCTGAATCTGCTTAGTTTACTCATCTCTTGGTCTCCCTCTACGATTTTTACCCTCCACGCTGCCCTACAATACTAAACTGGTGATCCCTTGATGCTTCAAAATACGTCCTACCAACCGATCCCTTCTTATAGTCAAGTTGTACCACAATTTTCTCTTCTCCCCAATTCTATTCAGTACCTCCTCATTAGTTATGTGATCTACCCATCTGATCTTCAGCATTCTTCTGTAGCACCACATTTCAAAGCTTCTATTCTCTTCTTTTCCAAACTATTTATCGTCCATATTTCACTTCCATACATGGCTACACTACATACAAATACTTTCAGAAATGACTTCCTGACACTTAAATCTATACTCGATATCAACAAATTTCTCTTTTTCAGAAACGCTTTCCTTGCCATTGCCAGTCTACATTTTATATCCTCCCTACTTCGACCATCATCAGTTATTTTGCTCCCCAAATGGCAAAACTCCTTTACTACTTTGAGTGTCTCAATTCCTAATCTAATTCCCTCAGCATCGCCCGACATAATTCGACTACATTCCATTATTCTAGTTTTGCTTTTGTTGATGTTCATCTTATATCCTCCTTTCAAGACCCTGTCCATTACGTTCAACTGCTCTTCCAAGTCCTTTGCTGCCTCCGACAGAACTACAATGTCATCGGTGAACCTGAAAGTTTTTATTTCTTCTCCATGGATATTAATACCTACTCCGAATTTTTCTTTTGTTTCCTTTACTGCTTGCTCGATATACAGATTGAATAACGTCGGGGAGAGGCTACAACCCTGTCTCACTCCCTTCCCAACCACTGCTTCCCTTTCCTGTCCCTCGACTCTTATAACTGCCATCTGATTTCTGTACAAATTGTAAATAGCCTTTCGCTCCCTGTATTTTACCCCTGCCACCTTCAGAATTTGAAAGAGAGTATTCCAGTCAACATTGTCAAAAGCTTTCTCTAAGTCTACAAATGCTAGAAACGTAGGTTTGCCTTTCCTTAATCTAGCTTCTAAGATAAGTCATAGGGTCAGTATTGCCTCACGTGTTCCAGTATTTCTACGGAATCCAAACTGATCTTCCTCGAGGTCGGCTTCTACTAGTTTTTCCATTCGTCTGTAAAGAATTCGCGTTAGTAATCGTATTTTGCAGCCGTTGCTTATTAAACTGATGGTTCGGTAATTTTCATATCTGTCAACATCTGCTTTCTTTGGGATGGGAATTATTATATTCTTCTTGACGTTTGAGGGTATTTCGCCTGTCTCATACGTCTTGTTCACCAGATAGTAGAGTTTCGTCAGTACTGGCTCTCCCAAGGGTGCCAATAGTTCTAATAGAATTTTGTCTACTCCCGGGGCCATGTTTCGACTTAGGTCTTTCAGTGCTCTGTCAAACTCTTCACGCAGTATCGCATCTCCCATTTCATCTTCATCCACATCCTCTTCCATTTCCATAATATTGTCCTCAAGTACATCACTCTTGTGTAGACCCTCTACATCCTCCTTCCACCTTTCTGCTTTCCCTTCTTAACTTAGAACTGGGTTTCCATTTGAACTCTTGATATTCATACAAGTGGTTCTCTTTTCTTCAAAGGTCTCTTTAATTTTCCTGTCGGCAGTATCTATCTTACCCCTAGTGAGATAAAGCTCTACATCCTTACATTTGTCCTCTAGCCATCCCTGCTTATCGATTTTGCACTTCCTGTTGATCTCATTTTTGAGACGTTTGTATTTCGTTTTGCCTGCTTCATTTACTCCATTTTCGTATTTTCTCCCTTCATCAAATAAATTCAATATTTCTTTTGTTACCCAAGGATTTCTACTAGCCCTCGTCTTTTTACCTACTTGATCCTCTGCTGTCTTCAGTACTTCAAACCTCAAAGCTACCCATTCATCTTCTACTTTATTTCTTTTCTCCATTCCTGTCAATTGTTCACTTATGCTCTCCCTGAAACTCTGTACAACATCTGGTTAAGTCAGTTTATCCAGGCCCTATCTCCTTAAATTTCCACCTTTTTGCAGTTTCTTCAGTTTTAATCTACAGTTCATACCCAATAGGTTGTGGTCAGAGGCCACAACTGCCCCTGGAAATGTCATACAATTTAAAACCTGGTTCCTAAATCTCTGTCATACCATTATGTAGTGTATCTGAAACCTGTCAGGATCTCCAGGTTTCTTCCACGTATACAACCTTCTTTTATGATTCTAGAACCAACTGTTAGCTATGATTAAGTTGTGCTCTATGTAAAATTCTACCTGGCGGTTTCCTCTTTCATTTCTTACCTACTACATTTCCTTCTCTCCCTTTTCCTACTACCGAATTCCAGTCACCCGTGGCCATTAAATTTTCGTCTCCCTTCACTATCTGAATAATTTCTTTTATTTCATCATACATTTCTTCAATTTCTTCATCTAAAGAGCTAGTTGGCATATAAACCTGTACTACAGTAGTAGGCATGGGCTTCGTGTCTATCTTGGCCACAATAATACATTCACTATGCTGTTTGTTGTAGCTTGCCCGCACACCTATTTTTTTATTCATTAATAAACCTACTCCTGCATTACCCCTATTTGATTTTGTATTTATAACCCTGTATTCGCCTGACCAAAAGTCTTGTTCCTCCTGCCACCGAACTTGACTAATTCCCACTATATCTAACTCTAACCTATCCATTTCCCTTTTTAAATTTTCTAACCTACCTGCCCGATTAAGGGATCTGACATTCCACGCTCCGATCCGTAGAACGCCAGTTTTCTTTCTCCTTATAACGACATCCTCTTGAGTATTTCCCGCCCGGAGAACCGAATGGGGGACTATTTTACCTCTGGAATATATTACCCAAGAGGACGCCATCATCATTTAACCATACAGTAAAGCTGTAGACCCTCGGGAAAAATTACGGCTGTAGTTTCCCCTTGCTTTCAGCCGTTCGCAGTACCAGCACAGAAAGGCCGTTTTAGTTAGTGTTACAAGGCCAGACCAGTCAATCATCCAGACTGTTGCCCCTGCAACTACCGAAAAGACTGTTTCCCCTCTTCAGAAACCACACGTTTGTCTGGCCCTCAACAGATACCCCTCCGTTGTGGTTGACCCTACGCTACGGCTATCTCTATCACTGAGGCACGCAAGCCTCCCCACCAACGGCAAGGTCCATGGTTCATGGGGGGGGGGGGGGGGGGGGGGGGAAGTAAAGAAAGTACGGTACCGTATTTAATTTTAGAAACGAAATTCCCATTTACACCTTAAAATTTTCAACCCCTAGTTTTCCTTTTGCCTTTTATTTTCAATCCTTTCATGAAAATATTAATGAATACAATGTAATGAACGTTATTTCGATTCATTTACAGTGCAAGAAATGTAAAAACTGAAAATAAAGATTCATCGTAGAGATTGAAACCAACGATCCTCTGATAACCGTTCTGTACTCTCTCCATTGCTCCTATCGCTATCTAGAATCCAACGTAACATAAATGGCTCATGCTTCGCCCGATCCGCGCCATATACGTCCGATTGTAGAAACCCCCTTTTCTCAGGATTGGTTAGACGTACCAACTCGAAATTTGTCATATACCAAAGCCTAAGGGCTCTTGGAGGCGTAAAATAATGGAAGCTTCTATGCCAATGGAGTCAAAAGATACTACTGTTTATGTCTCCCATTTTCATACTCGCAAACACCTTCATCAAAACTTTTAGGCTACTTCACGGTCAGCTGGAATTACAAAATTTGCCAAGCAGAAGCTTTAACAGTAAAAGTAAAGGAAAAACTGTTAGTGTATCACTTGAAAGAACAATTCTTTTTCATTTATTAAAAAACTCCCTGTCTATCCGTCTGCTTGAGACTTTTTTTGTCACGGGCAGGTAGACGTACCAAGATAAAATGTACGTCACGTACTAAGGTCTATGTTTAATAAACGAAGGAATGGCAATCATTGGCTCCGAGTGGGATCTGATTTAAATCAGTGGGGAAGTTGAAGATTTATGCTTGACCGGGAGTCAAGCCCGGGTAGCCTCCTTTCTGGGCAGATGCTCTGAGTACTAAGCCGCCGAGACACAGCGGTCATCGCAGCTGCAAATTTAATCCTAGGACGCCTCCTCTCAGATCCAAATTCTCAACTTATCCACAAATCACTAATGTAGTGCCTTTGCCCACTGTTCTCATGACTCAAGACATTTCGCCGATTTCCGAGAGCGTTCGAGCCTGTGGAGTATCCGCGCTGAAGATATCATTTGCCGTCTCCGCCTTAATTATTTATATAATGATGGAAATAAAAGAAAGGTTCAGGCATGAAAGAGTGGAAATAAAATGCAAGGTGAATGAATATCAATGATACGATTCGCTGATGTCATTGCTATCCTGAGTGAAAGTGAAAAAGAATTACATGATCTGCTGAGTGTGTAAACATCATAAATAGAAGTTAGTTTCGAACATAGGTTGTCAACAAATAGGTAAACACACCAAAGAGAAACACGTAATGGAGTCGCAATATTTACGTTGTCAAAAACAGTGTGCGACGAAATAGTTGTATCGAGCGACAAAAGAACAATAGTCCACCACAAAAAAAGAGTGAGAAATATGGTGAACAGTGTGTGGAAGGTGAGAACACAAAGATGTGATTATATGGCAGTGACAAAAGTGGTAGTGCAACCTCCAGACCAGATGTGAGGAGACCCAGATCAGCAAATCGTAAGTAATGAATTTTTTACAAAAAAATCGCGATGTGAACTGTTTAATAATTTAAAACTAACAAAACTGTATAGATCCCACTGAAGATGCCTTAGAGCAGCATTGGATAAATACAGTAGCTAGCAGCAGGAAAAGGCAGTTTTATTTACAAAACAAGTTTAAAATTAAAACATTTTCCAAAATCTTGGAATTCTCGGAACGGATATCCTGCCAGTATCAACAGAAAAAATTCATCGAAATCGTCGTTTTTCCTAAACGTTTGGCCGTCTGCATCTGCCACATCTGTGACTTTAATTTCTCGTCAGATTTCGCATATAACATAAATTTGGATGTAATCGCGATTACTATGTAACACTGTCCCCTGATAAGCCAGAGCTGATTCAGAGAGGCATATACCAACACACGAGGCCGCGCACATGCCCCCTTATGGACGCGGGTGGAACGTTGCTTGGCGAAAGCGCGGGCAGCTCTCCCAGAAACAGACGCTAATAATAGAGTAAGGAGGCGGTTCCTCGCCCTTCCCATTAGCTTAACTAATATTTCGCAAGGGCCCTGCCTTCCTGTGGGCAGGGTATCGTAGCCATCGGATTCATTGTCTTCTTTATGAAACCCGACTTTGCTTCCAGACTGTAAGTGCCGCTGTTGTGCTAGGCAAATGAAGATAGAGCGTTGAGCACGGCTTGCTCCTGGGATTCGTTGTGGTGCAAAGTAGAACACCTATATACGTTAGTAGGTTCCCTGTGTGGTAATGTGTTGTCAGATTTTCTATATATGGATACATTTATGAACAGTAGCTCGACCTCAATCTCAGCCTCCAAGGAAAAGTTGATTTTAGGGAAAATCTCATTTATGGACTTACAGAAATTGTGCAGTTATTCTTTCCTGTGTTGTCGTACAATAAATGTGTCGTCCACGTAGCGGAGTCAACATGAGTGCTTTCGTGGCGATTAACTTAATGCCTGTTGCTCAAAATGTGTTGTAAAAGTGATACTTGCTATTGGCGGCAAGGGTGAAAGCTTAACAACACCGTCAGACTGTCCCAAAATTCGATCTCCGTCGAAGATATAATTCAGTTAGCTCACATACATCTCGAGCAACATCCTCCCCAATGATCACCATTGTATCTGATAGCGGAAGTGTTAGTTAATAATGCACCGTCTCGTCCATGACCTGTCGTAACTGCTGGGCCAGTTGCGTCACCATGGTAGCCAGGACCTGCCAGCAAGGCAGAATGGCTCGCCTCTTTTCATCGAGACGATACGTTATTATACAAAGTAGACGAATTTTTATATGCAGAGTGGACTCAATTTGATATGCAAAGCATTTACATTTCAAATACAATCGAAATATAGGAGATTGCGGAAACGTAAGTTTATTTTCAATTTCATTAAACACTAGTGACGGTGCAGCTATTTCTTCTTTCTTTTCCATTTAGACATTTGCAGATATTCCACTCCATGAACTGGGTATAGACAAAGGCAATTTTTGCGTACTGTGCCAGCCACTAAGCAGCAAGGGCAGTTCTACAGAAGAACCGCCCCAGACGTTAATGGTTTGTGTCAGCCTCAGGAACAGAGAGGACGGATGCTGCTAATAGCTGTCCACTGTGCTCCATCTGCTTCCTAGGGCAACTTTATCAAATAGGGGCGCTCTGCAACATTTTCTGCTAAGACGACTGCGAAAAGATTCCCTGGTGCAAAGAGAATTTGGTGAATAACGTGGCCAGTCTCTTGAGCCGTGGTTAAGAGAAAATTTTTTGTGGGAGATATTGATCTCGAAAACCTTTAAAAGAAACTTACAGTCTCTGGGAATTAAGGGTTAGATGCTTTGACCGCCTGTTCATCAACTACCCCACGATTTTTCCGTTTTATTTTTTCTCTTTTTATGTTCGCATGGTAGAAAACAGAACACAGAAAGCGCCAAATATAAGACATCTGGATTGCCGGGTGTATCATGAATCCAAAATTTACAAACGCAAGTTTCTGGAAGAGGCATTTGAGTACACTTGTCTGGAAGGAGCGCAGTTTTCCTACGGTAGTGTGACTACAACCGCGTCTACTTAATTTTGTCATTGGTGGGACCAAAATGTTAATTTCTGATTGGGAATTGCTGCCTGAGGCATAGCAAACGTTCGCACAGCTGATGCCCTCAACGCTTTTAACTTCACTTCTGATTTTATCCTGAGTAGAAGCCTTGAAGATCTGCTTACAGAGGAGACAATTCGTCCTCTTTTTTGCCGCAGAGTCACTTCGGATCTCACACTCCGTAGTGACACTTTGGGTTCCTCACGCAGCTGGCACACTTTGTGGTCACAAAGGTCCACGTGGAGACTTCGCCAGCAGACTCCCGGTTCAGACCTCATCCGTGGGCGATCGCCACTCCCGCAGCCAGAAACATACGGGCAGAACCGCAGTTAACAACCGTCAATAATGTCACTGTTAGGTTCTACGTAGCTGCTGGGGCTGACACAATTGCACAAAGTCTTCACTTACGAGTATAATCGGTGCATGAGTTGAATACTCTTGTCGAGTCGCAGATTTCAGTCAGTTAAAATTTAATATGTTAGACAGGTGAATTGCCCGTCACGTGCTTTCCTTCTTGAGCTTTGACAATCATAAGTCACTTAAACGTTTACTCCTTTTGTGTGTATTATAATTGTCTTTGCATCATGAGTAACTTTTAATAAATTACTTGGAAATGTTTTTAAGCAAATAAAATTGTGCTAATAAACTAAAGAATTTATCCTAACTTTGAAATTCATTTCACAGCTAATCATTGCTGTGCTTAACAAAGAAAACTATGTTACTACCCCTACCCATTGATCCGTTGCTGGGCCGAAAGTTTGAGTTTATTTACTCCACTGGGCTAAATTTAATTCTCGTGGTTCCTTGGGAGGGATCTACATAGGTAACAAGTAGCATCATTAATCTCTTTAATAGCGAGAGGAAGGGGATTCGGAAAACTGGCTCAATGCACAATCACGGACTGCTAGAAATATATAGCGTGGAGAGTAGGTCGAGTGGGATCGAGTTCACGGTCGTGCTGACGTCGGATTCAATTTCACACTAATTTATTTAGGATCAAAAATTTCATTTACCTTAACACATACGAATTACAGTAAATAACATAGTTCTCTGTATTCCAAAACAGCTTAAGTAAATATGGAATAATCGAACGTCAAATACCCTTGTGCAAAAACTGAACAAAGTTAAAGAAAAACAAATTTTATGTGACCCTACAAAGGGCAACCAGGTAACAATATAACAGTATAAAATGTCGGACACTTTGCTCTTATCATCCACGACAACTGAAATACTAGGTGCTAGTCTTCTATTAAAAAGAAAAGAAAAAAAGCTCAGAAGAATGATGCAAAGAACAGAACTTCTGATGCAATAAATAAAATTATTCCTCAGCGTAATCCAACTGAATTAGGATCTGAGGAATGGCCTCTAATCACACTTTGCAGTGCGACAATTACGACATCCAACCACTAAACCATCGTCTACGAACACAACTACCAAGCTACCCAGGCATATAATCAAATAAACAGTTATCCAATCACATGTATCGAAATTCATTGACATTCCTCGAAAACGCAGAACTTATTTCTGGGAAGAAATTTTTAAGACGTACATTCTGAGCACAGCATTGTGTGGTAGTGAATCAGGGACTCTGAGAAGAGCGGAACAGAAGAATAAAATCGAATCGTTTGAAATGTGGTGCTACAGAAGACTTTTGAGAATTAGGTAGACTGATAAAAGAAAGGATAAGGAGGTTCTCCTTACAATCGACGAAGGACGGATGCTGACATGAAGAAGGGAAAGGATGACAGAACAATCTGTTACGTCAAGGAATAACCTCCATCGTACTAGAGAGAGCTGTACACGGTAAAAACTGTAGCGGAGGAATGAGATTTGAATACAAACTAGTAATTTAGGATGTAGTATTCAAGTCTACTGTGAGTTGAAGAAGTTAGTGCAGGAGAATAATTCGTGGCGGGCCGCATCAAACCACTCAAAAGACAAATTCAATACCAATCAAAACTACTGCCCTAATAACTGATTCACAGGTACAGTGAAAAAACAATTAACGCTCATATGATTGGCTTAATCACAACCATGGCATGATAGAATTCAACCACAAACTATCTATAGCTCAGCAGTGCCAGGCTTCTGTTCGGGAAAATGTTTACACGTGGCTACAATTAGTGTGCGTTCTCACATAACACGGTGCACTTCTTGAAACACAAGGCTGCAAGGGATCCTCTGAAAGCCCTGAGGTCGTGCTCCTTATGATCTGCAAAGCAATTCGCTTGCCTACAGTGTACTGCTGTGCGCCCAGCCCAACCGGAAACAACATCACTTTTCAGCCTCGATGTTGTTCACATGACAGCCCTGTCCGTGCTGGCTGTCGTCTCGACCAGCGCTATTCCGTAAGGCTCCAGCCAGCATTACCTCCTTCCGTGTCAGTACACGAATTGATTATGCCACGTTGCTACCATTTCCAAATACAGACCGAAATGCCAGCCTAGGCCACTCCACAGCCTTCTATGTCCCATCAACAATACGCTGCAGGCACCGACACGACTGTGGCTTCTGGGAAATGTTGCTCGTTTCCATGGCTTCACCCAGTGGAACTCCACAGCCGCTCCGACCACCCTCTCGTGTCACCTGCGCTACGCTTGATTTGGGACGGGTCTCTCGAAGGGCGGAAAATCGATGGTGCGCTTAGGAGTCTTTATTGGCTTCACGTATTCCAATCTCTATCTTCCTCTACAGTTTTTGTCCTCTACAGCTCCCTCTAGTACCATGGAAGTCATTCTCTCATATCTTAGCAGATGTCCTATCATCCTGTCCCTTCTCCTTATCAGTGTTTTCCACATATTCCTTTCCTCTCCGATTCTGCGTAGAGCCTCCTCATTCCTTACCTTATCAGTCCACCTAATTTTCAACATTCGTCTATATCACCACATCTCAAATGCTTCGATTCTCTTCTGTTCCAGTTTTCCCACAGTCCATGTTTCACTACCGTACAATGCTGTACTCTAGACGTACATCCTCAGAAATTTCTTCCTCAAATTAAGGCCGGTATTTGATATTAGTAGACTTCTCTTGGCCAGAAATGCCTTTTTTGCCATAGCGAGTCTGCTTTTGATGTCCTCCTTGCTCCGTCCGTCATTGGTTATTTTACTGCCTAGGTAGAAGAATTCCTTAACTTCATTGACTTCGTGACCATCAATCCTGATGTTACGTTTCTCGCTGTTCTCGTTTCTACTACTTCTCATTACCTTCGTCTTTCTCCGATTTACTCTCAAACCATACTGTGTACTCATTAGACTGCTCATTCCGTTCAGCAGATCATTTAATTCTTCTTCACTTTCATTCAGGATAGCAATGTCATCAGCCAATCGTATCATTGATATCCTTTCACCTTGTATTTTAATTGCACTCCTGAACCTTTCTTTTATTTCCATCATTGCTTCCTCGATGTACAGTAGGGGCGAAAGGCTACAGCCTTGTCTTACACCCTTCTTAATACGAGCACTTCGTTCTTGATCGTCCACTCTTATTATTCCCTCTTGGTTGTTTTACATATTGTATATGACCCGTCTCTCCCTATAGCTTACCCCTACTTTTTTCAGAATCTCGAACAGCTTGCACCATTTTATATTGTCGAACGCTTTTTCCAGGTCGACAAATCCTATGAAAGTGTCTTGATTTTCCTTTAGCCTTGCTTCCATTATTAGCCGTAACGTCAGAATTGCCCCTCTCGTCCCTTTACTTTTCATAAAGCCAAACTGATCGTCACCTAGCGCATTCTCAATTTTCTTTTCCATTCTTCTGTATATTATTCTTGTAAGCAGCTTCGATGCATGAGCTGTTAAGCTGATTGTGCGATAATTCTCGCACTTGTCAGCTCTTGCCGTCTTCGGAATTGTGTGGATGATGCTTTTCCGAAAGTCAGATGGTATATCGCCAGACTCATATATTCTACACACCAACGTGAATAGTCGTTTTGTTGCCACTTCCCCCAATGATTTTAGAAATTCTGATGGAATGTTATCTATCCCTTCTGCCTTATTTGACCGTACGTCCTCCAAAGCCATTTTAAATTCCGATTCTAATACTGGATCCTCTATCTCTTCTAAATCGACTCCTGTTTCTTCTTCTATCACATCAGACAAATCTTCACCCTCATAGAGGCTTTCAATGTATTCTTTCCACCTATCTGCTCTCTCCTCTGCATTTAACAGTGGAATTCCCGTTGCACTCTTAATGTTACCACCGTTGCTTTTAATGCCACCAAAGGTTGTTTTGACTTTCCTGTATGCCGAGTCTGTCCTTCCGACAATCATACCTTTTTCGATGTCTTCACAGTTTTCCTGCAGCCATTTCGTCTTAGCTTCCCTGCACTTCCTATTTATTTCATTCCTCAGCGACTTGTACACTCCTGGAAATGGAAAAAAGAACACATTGACACCGGTGTGTCAGACCCACCATACTTTCTCTGGACACTGCGAGAGGGCTGTACAAGCAATGATCACACGCACGGCACAGCGGACACACCAGGAACCGCGGTGTTGGCCGTCGAATGGCGCTAGCTGCGCAGCATTTGTGCACCGCCGCCTTCAGTGTCAGCCAGTTTGCCGTGGCATACGGAGCTCCATCGCAGTCTTTAACACTGGTAGCATGCCGCGACAGCGTGGACGTGAACCGTATGTGCAGTTGACGGACTTTGAGCGAGGGCGTATAGTGGGCATGCGGGAGGCCGGGTGGACGTACCGCCGAATTGCTCAACACGTGGGGCGTGAGGTCTCCACAGTACATCGATGTTGTCGCCAGTGGTCGGCGGAAGGTGCACGTGCCCGTCGACCTGGGACCGGACCGCAGCGACGTACGGATGCACGCCAAGACCGTAGGATCTTACGCAGTGCCGTAGGGGACCGCACCGCCACTTCCCAGCAAATTAGGGACACTGTTGCTCCTGGGGTATCGGCGAGGACCATTCGCAACCGTCTCCATGAAGCTGGGCTACGGTCCCGCACACCGTTAGGCCGTCTTCCGCTCACGCCCCAACATCGTGCAGCCCGCCTCCAGTGGTGTCGCGACAGGCGTGAATGGAGGGACGAATGGAGACGTGTCGTCTTCAGCGATGAGAGTCGCTTCTGCCTTGGTGCCAATGATGGTCGTATGCGTGTTTGGCGCCGTGCAGGTGAGCGCCACAATCAGGACTGCATACGACCGAGGCACACAGGGCCAACACCCGGCATCATGGTGTGGGGAGCGATCTCCTACACTGGCCGTACACCACTGGTGATCGTCGAGGGGACACTGAATAGTGCACGGTACATCCAAACCGTCATCGAACCCATCGTTCTACCATTCCTAGACCGGCAAGGGAACTTGCTGTTCCAACAGGACAATGCACGTCCGCATGTATCCCGTGCCACCCAACGTGCTCTAGAAGGTGTAAGCCAACTACCCTGGCCAGCAAGATCTCCGGATCTGTCCCCCATTGAGCATGTTTGGGACTGGATGAAGCGTCGTCTCACGCGGTCTGCACGTCCAGCACGAACGCTGGTCCAACTGAGGCGCCAGGTGGAAATGGCATGGCAAGCCGTTCCACAGGACTACATCCAGCATCTCTACGATCGTCTCCATGGGAGAATAGCAGCCTGCATTGCTGCGAAAGGTGGATATACACTGTACTAGTGCCGACATTGTGCATTCTCTGTTGCCTGTGTCTATGTGCCTGTGGTTCTGTCAGTGTGATCATGTGATGTATCTGACCCCAGGAATGTGTCACTAAAGTTTCGCCTTCCTGGGACAATGAATTCACGGTGTTCTTATTTCAATTTCCAGGAGTGTATTTCTGTATTCCTGATTTTCCCGGAACATGTTTGTACTTCCTCCTTTCATCAATCAGCTGAAGTATTTCTTCTGTTACCCATGGTTTCTTCGCAGCTACCTTCTTTGTACCTATGTTTTTCTTCCCAACTTCTGTGATGGCCCTTTTTAGAGATGTCCATTCCTGTTCAACTGTACTGCCTACTGCGCTATTCCTTATTGCTGTATCTATAACGTTAGAGAACTTCAAACGTATCTCGTCATTCCTTAGTACTTCCGTATCCCACTTCTTTGCGTATTGTTTCTTCCTGACTAACGTCTTGAACTTCAGCCTACTCTTCATCACTAGTATATTGTGATCCGAGTCTATATCTGCTCCTGTGTACGCCTTACAATCCAGTATCTGATTTCGGAGTCTCTGTCTGACCATGATGTAATCTAATTGAAATCTTTCCGTATCTCCCGACCTTTTCCAAGTATACCTCCTCCTCTTGTGTTTCTTGAACAGGGTATTCGCTATTACTAGCTGAAACTTGTTACAGAACTCAATTAGTCTTTCTCCTCTTTCATTCCTTGTCCCAAGCCCATATTCTCCTGTAATCTTTTCTTCTACTCCTTCCCCCACAACTGCATTCCAGTCGCCCATGACTATTAGATTTTCGTTCCGCTTTACATACTGCATTACCCTTTCAATATCCTCATACACTTTCTCTATCTGTTCATCTTCAGCTTTCGACGTCGGCATGTATACCTGAACTATCGTTGTCGGTGTTGGTCTGCTGTCGATTCTGATTAGATGTAATGAATGAAAAATTCAAGTGTGATGTCAAGTTTTCCTGCGTTCAGTTTTAAGCATATGGTAGATTCTCATATATCTAAATCTTTACATCATATCTCCAGAAATATGTGTCGCATAAGTGATATAGCTTTGTAGGCAGATATTATCTGCGAACAGTGTTGCTAGTAGAGCAGGTAGTAAGGACGTAATAAATTAAATTATCATACTTGATGCTGAATTTTGAATATATGAACAGCGAAAATTTATTGAGTGATAAACGTTTATCGTTCATCATTTTGTGGGGAATGTCATCGAGAAGAAATATTGTAAAGGGTTGAAATTACGCGTTTAGTGTTTTGGAAGTCTATAAAACCATGAAATATAAAGTGTACAGCCATACAAACAGGTTTAGTCCATTACAGTCACTATAACTTCTATACATATATCTTAAGCTTAAATAAACAGCATCTACTCTTGCTAATACCCCAGATCATGTTAACATACGAACAGAAGTAAGTCAACAGTTCATCTGAAGATTTGTTATTAACCTCCTGAAACCATCTGAAGATGAACCTCAAAAGGTTCTAAAGCCGGTTCATGGAATAAAAAATAATTATTAAAAAAGTCAGTGACTGGTTGCAGTTTTGTATAACTTATTTACATTCAATATACAGTCACGGTTCTAAAATATCCGTAATGGATAAGCATAATGTGATTTTTCTTGTCTTTAGTCGGCAGGCTGATGATTAAATCTCCTTTGACCTTTTATTTCTCCCTGTTTCTACTGCTCAATTACAAGAAGCCTCGTTTAGTTCGCTTTTCTTTGTTGTGAACAAATCACAAGAATGGAATAATCCAAAAAACGTACAATATGTTGTGAGTAAGTTTCCTGGTTACTCAGAATCATTTTCTCTTGCTTTGTTACTAATAATTGCTTTCTCGATTTGTAATTCATAGTACCTGACCATTTTGAATATGGTCGTCTGAACCTTCGTGGATGTATCAAGTTGATCCAATAATAAAAAAAATATATGCGGTGACGCTTTTAACTAGTAAACAATTCGTCCTGCCAGGTTCTAATCTCGCGACTGCTTACATTTCGAATAAAAACCACCAGCAATGAATGCAGTTGACTTGCGACATGAAAAGTCACCCTTGTTCTGCCCACGGCTTTGTCAAAGAGGGCGGAGGTTCAGGGCACTCCCTTGCCCCTGGAGAAGGAAACCTCCCATAACAGGCAGAATAATCAGCAATGCTCGGCGGCACAAGGATGCAGAAGGCAATAAATACCTATGAATTAAAGACACACAATGTGTGTATTATTAAAAACGTGTCATGTTGATCTATCCATTGGCAGAAAATTCCGGACTAGTCCCCCATTACAATAATCGGGAAGGGGGTGCCAAGTGGATAGTGACCATGAGAACACGACAGAAAAATCAGCGAGATGGCAACGTTGTATGAGTTCGGAAGAGGAATGTCAGATGTTAGAACGTGATAGGGAAAGAAGACAAGGATTTCTGGTCAGACGAGTATAGGGTAATACAAAAAACAGCAGAAAATGGTATAAAAGGAGTAGGATTCGTTATGAATAGGAAGGTAGGGCAGAGGATGTGTTACTGTGAACAGTTCAGTGATAGCGTTGTTATCATCAGAACTGACAGCATACCAACACCGACAACGATAGTTCAAGTATACATGCCGACATCGGAAGCCGAAGATGAAAAGACAGAGTTAAAAATGTGGACACTGAACGGGGAAATAGTAAATAAAGGGAGATGAAAATCTAATAATCATGCGGTATTGGAATACTGTTGTAGGGGAGGGAGAAATGAGTGGAGACTTGGGAATAGTAGCAATAGAGGAGAAAGAATAATTGAGTTCTGGAGCTAGTATCAGTTATTAATAGTGAATATTCTGTCACAAGAGGTGATAAGCTTGGAAAATACCAGAAGATATGGGAAGATTTCAGGTAGATTACATCGTGGTCAGGCACGTTCTACTAAAGATGCTGCCTACACTACACTTGTCCGTCCTCTTTTGGAATACTTCTGCGTAGTCTGGGATCCCTACCAGATAGGATTAACAGAGTACTTCGAGAAAGTTCAAAGAAGGCAGCACGTTTTGTATTATACCGAAACAGGGGAGAGGGTGTCACGAACATGATGTAGGATTTGGTGCGGACAACATTAAAACAAAAGCATATTTCATTGCTGTGTTATCTTCTCAAGAAATTTCAGTCACCAAATTTATCCTCCTAATGCGAAAATATTTCGTTACGCCGACCTACATAGAGATAAATGATTACCATGATAAAATAATCGAAATCAGAGTTTGCACGGAAAGATATAGGCGTTCGTTTTTTCTGCACGCTGTTGGAGATTGGAGTAATAGGGAATTATTGTGAGGGTGGTTCGAAGTACCCTCTGCGAGGCACTTACTTGTGATTTGCATAGTATCCATGTAGTGTAGGTGTAGATGTAGGCGGACTACCCCATATATTTAAATTCAACGATCTAACAATGTTCAAATAGCCTGTTATCTCGCTGGTTGCCCAAACTGTGCTTGATTATGCCGGTGACGACATTGCGTTCGTGCAATTGTCCGTTTAGTTCCATTCGATGTGGTGACCTGGGTATTTCGACTAACACCGCGGCATATTCAATTGTTCATTGCTGCAAAACGTTTATAGCGAAGCCTTTAATAAAAGCGAAACCACATTTGTGCCTTTTAAAATGTTCATTGTTAAGTGAAACTAACAGTAATTGTACTAGACACTGCAGTGATGGGGGAGGGGGGGGGGGGTATCTCTAACATTAATTACGAGAAAACAGTGAACCACGTAACATGAAAATATGAAATGTCTGGACACTTCTGGTTGCAGACTTTGCAGGGAGGACTCCATTGATGGGTTTTCTGATGTAGCCTTCGGAAGACCTCACGCAGATACGCAATGTCCTGAAGTCCTTGACTTAAGAGCGGCTTTAATCTGCCGAATAGGAATCCTTGCGTAGAAGGTCAACTGCACTGCATCCGGGATTCTCCAGTCTGAATACTGCAGGCAATTACAGTCTGTGGTGCAAACCTGAAAGGAGAGTGAATCCTGCCACATCATGGTGGCACTGTGTTTATGATACTACTACTTTCATTATTTTTTGTGCACAGAAGTGTTTTATTGCCTTAATTGTTCTCACGTGGTGAATTAAATTAATTAGAGTTTTTGGTTAAACGGTTGTATATTGATTTTATGTGTCCTTCGCTATAAAAACTAGACCACGTTATGCCATTGTTCCGTACCATCGTGACAAATATTACGATGACTTCATATAGGTTTATTCAGTATCAGCAATTACAACTTCTGCAGTTCTCCACTAGCAGCAGAACTTTCCAAAGTGTGTATTTCGTAAGTATTTTATTCTGTACGTCTTCTAAACGACAAAGAATGTAATTTCTTTGGTAGTGTAGTAAGAGTAATCATAAGTCGTTATATGGGAGCTTATGATAGGAGCACAGCCCTGACACATATTTGGCGACTGCAGTTTGCATATTAGTAATCCAATTCCTTGACAACAACTTAAAGTTGTATGTACTATCTACAAAACAGAGGAATTTAACGAATACTGTTATACAGAACAAATACTCCATTCTACGTTCCCAGCGGTAGCCCGATACAGGCTTCAGTGATATAGATGTACGGTATACAAGTGGAAAATGATATAGTTTCCCACCTGCCGTTCTACACATGATTTCCATCTACAAATTATGTACAATTTTTCCGTTTGGAACGAAATTTTCTTAAATCCAAACTTTTCTGTTATCAAAATGGACCGCAAACCCTTTCGGAATATTCACTCATATCTCCATTGGTCATGCATAACATTGTAAAATGTTTAATTAAACATGCGTGACCCTAATATTTAGATTCGCGTAGTTAGAAATGAAAGAACGAGATAGCCGTTCTTGGCAATCAGTATTGGAAACGATGACTGTTTCACTGCTAATTCGTTGGAACAGGACATCAGAAGAGACCTAGCAATGCAAAAATGAACGCAGTGCAGCTGAAAATCTAGTGGCCGAAGCTTGACCAGTAGAGACCCTTCGGTTTCGAACATAAGAAGGAAATAATTACAAGTAATTCTCCGGAGGTTTCCTAATAAATTTCGTTGCCAATAAATTAGCTACTTCTCTGTTGCAATAACGAGTCCCAATCAAATTTGAGATAAAAAATGGAATGAATTTATCAATTCGCATAGGTACCCAGGCGCAGTAAGTTTTCTGAAGGTTAAAATAGTTCTGCTACATGAATTGGCTATTATTTAAACTTTCATTTGTGCGCCATCAGATGAGTGCAGGCAGTGGCCGTCGTGAATGCGGCCTCTTTTAGTTTAGAATCGATTATACACGACTATGCTCCAAATGCAGCTGATACCACACACATGCAATGTGAAATAAGAGACAGTCATCTTCAGAATGTTTTGCAACCGACGGTACCAGAAGGCAAGTAGGAACTCCAAAACGTGTTGACGTCGTAGTCAAGCAGTTTGATGATGTAAACACGCGTGTGGCAGCTGGGAGAATGCGATGTCTGACATCTCTTTTGGATAATCCGACGCAATAATTTCCGCTAAGAGGTACACTGAGCTGACGCAGGCGAAACGCTAACATCCAAAAGTTCAGTCATCGTGATTCATGTAGCTGTTTTAACGACAGACGGAGAGTGACTGGCTCATTGTTATTACCACCGACAACGAAGCAAATCTACACCTCTCTGGAGTTAAATAGGTTTGAAACTAATCACAGTGGTAATGGGAAAGTACGACCAATTTCGTTTCTGTATTAAATGAATAATCATCTTTGCATTGCCAATTTGGTGAAGCGATAACCGAATTCTTCAAAAAAATGGTTCAAATGGCTCTGAGCACTATGGGACCCAACTTCTGAGGGCATCAGTCCCCTACAACTTAGAACTACTTAAACATAACTAACCCAAGGACAGCACACACATCCATGCCCGAGGCAGGATTCGAACCTGCGACCGTAGCGGTCGCGCAGTTCCAGACTGTAGCGCCTAGAACCGCTCGGCCACCCCGGCCGGCACAATTTTTGTGAAAATATTTCATTGCGTTAAAACTCACTAAGGTTAAATCTATGAAAATCAGTATCGGATTTCTAAAGAAATCTGTGTTAGTGGCTGATAGTTTTTATGGAAATATCAGCACAAGAACTCTAAACGAAGGTTTAACAAAGATTTCCGACTCCAGCTACTAGAATAGCTTTTTAGTCAGAAGTACAGTAAGAAAAGACCATCCTTCTTTGGCTTAAATTTGCGTGAAAAGTTTGGAAGACGGTGTAGTGTTCGAACAACACAAAAATTCACTAAAGAGATAAAAAGGTCTGTGCAGATCGCACTGTCTAAGCGAGTGAAGCGGCGTGAGATGAGCTATTCAGTCTATAACTAAATTGATGCCAACCGTTACGATTCTCTCTTTTAGTCAATCTCTTCATTTCAGAGTAGCGCCAATAAAGATATTTGTCTACTGTCACATTCGCCCTCTACCACTCTCTCTACCACTCCCTCGTAAGGGTTTACCGTTAGTTCCATTCCTCGTTGATTCTGTGGAGAACCCCTTTGGTGGCCAAGAGATTTTCAGTGTACTTCTGCAATACCGATTCGATGCTATTCTTCTTGCTCCCACGCTAAGCAATTTCTGGAAATTTTTTTTATCAAAGTAGTTGGTACAAGTAGATTACTTTTTTCGAGTAATGCTCTGCTTAGCATTGCTAATCGCCTTCTTATATCCACCTTCCATCATACGTTATGTTTTATCTTCCTTCCAAGGTAACTACATTTCGTGAAATACATCGTCCACAAGTTTGATGTCCATCCCTAATCTAATTTCTGCTGATACTTAATGCATCGTTTTTCTTTGTTATCTCTCAATCCGTATTCTGTGCTATGCAGAGTGTCCACCCGTTCAACAGGTCCCGGATGTTTTCCCCACTATCACAGCGGATAGCAATGTGATCAGGTAATCTTACTACAGAACAATTTTTATCCTTCTTGCTTCTTAGATTTACAGGCTGAAGAGCGAAGAAGAGGGTCGGCATCTCTGCTCTACAGTGATTTTAACACTGACCTTACTCTCTTGATCATGCATCATTCCCATTGTTCTTACACAGCCTGACAAAGTAAATGAACCATCCTGAAAGGCAAGAGGGAACCTAACGAAACGTTCTGTTATGTCGCTGATTAAAATATCGATTCAACTTTACACAAAATTGGGCCTACTCTACAGTTTAACGTTGCAATCTTGATTGGTCTTGATGCATTCAGTGATTCGGATGCGAATGGTATCATAAGACCGTTGTATCGTCTGCTGACGCAAACTGGCGTACACTTTTTGTAACTGGTATTGGATATCCTTGATACTGACAATAGGGTGGAAGTGTTGATCGAGTGGTTCCCGCACATGTTCTACTGGGGACAGATCTGAGAAGCTTGCTGCCCACGGGTGTAGTTCAGCATCATGCAGACACTCCATAGGAACATGTGCCATATATGGAAGAGCATTGTCCTGTTGGAAACTAGCACCACGATACTGTTACGTGTGAGGTAACTGATGAGGATGCAGGATGTCTGTGACGTACCGTTGTGCCGTCGGGGTTGCCTCAATCACTTCCAGCAGCGACCTCATGTCATATTCTACTGTACCCCTCCCCACAAAGCCAGGAATGACACTGCTGTGACTCTCGAAAACAATGAAAGAACGTACTCATCAACGATGGTCATCCACGGTAGCGTTGAATAGCATTTAATCGCTGCACGCAATGTGAAGACATTCATCAGGAGTCCATGCATCCTCGACACTTCACCACTCCAAATGCAGTCATTTGTGTTGCGGCCTTAACGACATGCTATTCATAGTGCGGTAATTCTCTAGTACAGCTGCAGGTAGTCTCCGACCAGAAGTGGGATGGGCACAGAATGCTGAAGGGAGTCTGTTACTTGTTATCGAATAGCAGGGGCGTGTGTGAGATGGTTACGGGGTGCTTGGTGCACAATGAAGACGTAGACCAGAAACCTGACGACGAGTCTATTTGTCCGCACGTTACCCTAGAGTCCAACGTGAGGCCACTGCCACATCCGCGTGCCCGACAAATCCGGATACTGCACGGTTCGGTCAGCCGAACAAATGAAGATTCACAATGGGGCGCCATTCAAACTCTGTCAGGTGCTGATAACTTTGTCTCCCACGGGTACGGAGCATATCGGCGTCCTTCATGGTCATAATTCGAAATCTCCCGTTGTTCACAGCCTTTATATACCGTTATCACTCCTGGTAGCAATACTAAGCACGAGTAACTCAAATGCAATTTGGTGGCCGTTCTACCTATCACATAAGATTGTCCGTCTGATAATTTATATACGTGGCGATGGATTGTACATGTACGAAGTTATATTGATATCCGACCATGTCTTTCGGGTGCTTCACTTTTTAATCAGGCTGTGAATATATATATATATATATATATAGGCTTATCACTTTTTTATCCCTATAGCACATACCAATTTTTCTTAACATATCAAACGTTTCGTATCACTTCTGCACTGTCGAACACTTTCCTTCAATCAACAGATATAATGAAATTATGTGCATATTTTAGCCTAACATAAACGCGGTGGTATAGACGTTTCATCTACGTGGATGCCTTATGCACTTCCTCTGTGATGGTCGGTTTAGCTAAGAGCAACTCCATGTCGAGCAGCATTTACACTGTATGTCTTGAATTTGGATTGACATTTATTACTCATCATATTTTTATTTAGACTTGATTGCGGCATTTGTAAAACAAACAAAACTATTCGGAATGTCGGTCATAAGAAAGCAGTTATATTGCCACAAATATTTATTTTCTCAGCATAAAGCGTCTTAGGCTGTGGATATAATCGTTTCAGGAATCAGTGCTACAAAATGCTAGACCTCTTTATAGGAAGCAATGCTCCCAATAACAATACAATGGCTCTCAGGTCCATTACCAACGTTTATATTTATGATTCTAAGAGAAAAACTACACTACCAGGTGGAATTTGACGAAGTGCTGTTTTAGTGCATTTACAGGACTGCTGGCAGCGCGCCAGAAAGCCCGCTGGGGTCAGTTGGCAGAATCTCATCTCAGGGCAGCGAACATATGCAGCGGGCGTTGAGCGTCATTCGGCAGCGGCAAGAGTTGGATTTCCGGCGTGAGTGGCAGTGTTGCTCAGGTGCTGAGTCAAATGGTTCAAATGGCTCTGAGCACTTCTAAGGTCATCAGTCCCCTAGAACTTAGAAATACTTAAACCTAACTAACCTAAGGACATCACACACATCCATGCCCGAGGCAGGATTCGAACCTGCGACTGCAGCGGTCGCGCGGTTCCAGACTGTAGCGCCTAGAACGCTGAGTCAAAACAAGGCCTCATCGATGGCTTTCCTTCGCTGATTCGTACTCAAGTCTCCCACACAAGGTCCATCTCTCCTACAGCGTCCTCTACAGGTCTCTTTGTGTGTGACCATGCCAGCTCTTGTACCCTTCTGGTGTATGGGTTACATGTGAGCATTTATCCCAAATGATTCATCATGCTTGTTGACGTGTGATTTCAATGTTTTAAGAATGGATCCGCTACCGCTTACTGGTTTGACAGGCAGGTACACGGAGGGTGGGGAGTGAGTCATTGGCTTGTCCTTGAACGCCCTCTGACAGGAAACTGCGTTTTCTTTATTCAGTTTGTTGTGGCAGCTGGTTGAGTGCGGGTCTGTTAGGGCTTGTTCCCGGATTCTGTCTGCGTGAAAATGAAGGTAAGAACGGAGCGCCGGCCAGAGTGGCCAAGTGGGTCTAGGAGATACAGTCTGGAACCGCGCGACCGCTATGGTCGTAGATTCGAATCCTGCCTCAGGCATGGATGTGTGTGGTGTCCTTAGGTTAGTTAGGTTTAAGTAGTTCTAAGTTCTAGGGGACTGATGACCATAGCAGTTACGTCTCATAGTGCTCAGAGTCATTTAAAAACGGAGCGACGAGTTTGTCTGAATTTTTTTTTTTTAAACTGGGAAATCAGCTTCTGATATTTACTGTAGAAAACAGCTTTTCAAGATAATTGTACCAGCCAGTCAAATGTATTTGTCTGGTTCAACAGATTTAAAAATGGCCGGGAGTCATTTGAAGATGAACCACGTCCTAACTGTCCTTCCATCTCAAAAAGGAATGAAAATGTTGTGGAAGTTCGTCATTTAGTGCGCTCTGATCGTAGCCTTACAATTATGGAGATTGCTGATGATCTTAATTTAAGTTTCTGTGCAATTCAGTCAATTTTAACTGAAGATCAGAACATGCGTTGGCTGTCCGCAAAAGTCATTCCAACACTGTTGTTAAGTGACTAGAGACAATACTGACTTGAAGTATGCCATGAACTGATTAATCGGACTAAAAATGACCCAGATTTGTTAAATGGGGTAATTAAAGGTGATGAATCGTGGGTGTATGGATATGACCCTGAAACCAAAGTGCAGTCTTAGCAGTGGAAGACTCCAGGTTTACCACGACCGAAAACAGCACGGCAATGTCGGTCTAAGGTGAAGACAATGTTGCTTATCTCTTTTTTTTTTCAATTCTGCCGGTATTGTGCATCATGATTTTACCCCTGGAGGACAGACAATTAACCAGGAATAAATGAAACAACAAGTTCACTGTTACCAGTCACCGTTTTATTTATTTCCACGACGCGTTTCGAAGGTTTAAACCTCCATCATCGGGTGGATTTACATTAGTAAGTATTACATTTGTGTGTGTGTTGTGTTACGATTTTTGGAGGAACTTGTGGCACTGCCTAGTGGAGAAACGAAACGCTATTTCAGAATATGGTTTAGGATTACTTTTGACGAAAAATTAAACTGATATCTAATGGTAAACATTGAATAAGTAAACTACAGTACCTTCAGTGATCACAGGTTCCTTTTGCTGTCGTAACACATCACATGTATACTGCCACATTTGTAAACAAATATGGCGTCTGGAATCAGCTGGGTGCAAGGTTCGTATAGCAGAAGTGAAGACATAATCGCAAAGTGCAAAGAATATACATCATAACAATATTATTACAGAATAATTGCTTTAAGCATTTAGCGGTGTTTGTTTACGTGTGTGTACTTCAGGTGGTATATAAATCCAATTCTGACAACTTAAAACAGCAAACATTCGTACTCGTTTATACAATCACGTGAAATGTTAAAATGGCTTAAACTTCATACTTATTGATAACAATTAGGTGAAATGTTACAGACTATAATTACAATGATCATATTGGCTACAACAGTAAAATCATACATACATTACACTCTTTGATTGGGGTTAATAACAGATGTGAAGTGAGGGGCTGGAGGCAGAAGGAGAGGTAGAGAGACAGAAAAAGTGTGTGTGTGTGTGTGTGTGTGTGTGTGTGTGTGTGTGAGAGAGAGAGTGAAAGGGAGAGGGAGAGAGAGAGAGGGAGAGAGAGGGAGAGAGAGGGAGAGAGGAAAGAGTGATTATATGACAGGAAACATTTACATACTTATTGATAACAATTAGGTGAAATGTTACAGACTATAATTACAATGATCATATTGGCTACAACAGTAAAATCATACATACATTACACTCTTTGATTGGGGTTAATAAACAGATGTGAAGTGAGGGGCTGGAGGCAGAAGGAGAGGTAGAGAGACAGAAAAAGTGTGTGTGTGTGTGTGTGTGTGTGTGTGTGAGTGAAAGGGAGAGGGAGAGAGAGAGAGGGAGAGAGAGGGAGAGAGGAAAGAGTGATTATATGACAGGAAACATTTACATGGCAAGGAGTCTTAAGATTGCATGTTGCATATATTAGCTGCCTAAAGGTTGGGGTAATACATTGGTTAATGCTATAAAATATGCAGTTAGATATACATTTGTGCCAGTAGTTGGTGTACATACAGTTTTAAGCTGACAAGGGGCACAAGCTGTTGTTGTGATGAATTATCTGTGAATGAGGTCAATCTCTTGTAGTCTTGGCAGCTGTCAAAATTTATGGTAAATATTAGGTGTGTGTGTGTGTGTGTGTATAAGTCTGTGTGTCTGTCTGTGTTTGTGTGTGTGTGTGTGTGTGTGTGTGTGTGTGTGTGTGTGTGTGTGTGTGCATTTTTATGAGTGTAGGCAGTTGCTGAAAACGGAGATGATACTATTGTAAATATTGTCATTTTTGTCATTTAAGATAGATTCTGGTTGTTCCATTTGATGTTTGTATATTTGGAGTGTTTCAAGGATGTCTAGTTTTCTGCCTTTTGGTTGGATGTGTAAGATGCTAATACTTGTGTTGTCAACATGGTGTTTTGTTTCATGCAGGTGGGTAGCTATTGCTGATGTGTGATATTTTTTGTTTTTTAGTGCTGCCATGTGTTCCTTGAACCTAATCTCAAATGATCTGCCTCTCTGGCCTATGTAGAAGCAGTCACAGTCCAAACATTCAATTTTGTACACACCTGTGTGATGAAGTGGGTGTCGTGTGCCGATGTTGTGGGGTAGCTTCTGTCCAATCTTATTGTCTGTTGTAAAGGATATGCTTATGCCTTTCCATTTGAAGACATTGGCAGTCTGGTATGAAATGTTACCCAGAAAGGGGATTGTATGGAAGATGTTATTTTCTTTTTGTTTTTTGTGTTGTGATTCCTTTGCCATTATTGAGTGTTTTAGGGTGTCTACTATGGAGCTGTTATAACCTCTCCCTTTCACTCACACACACACACACACACACACACTTTTTCTGTCTCTCTACCTCTCCTTCTGCCTCCAGCCCCTCACTTCACATCTGTTTATTAACCCCAATCAAAGAGTGTAATGTATGTATGATTTTACTGTTTTAGCCAATATGATCATTGTAATTATAGTCTGTAACATTTCACCTAATTGTTATCAATAAGTATGTAAATGTTTCCTGTCATATAATCACTCTTTCCTCTCTCCCTCTCTCTCTCTCCCTCTCCCTTTCACTCTCTTACACACACACACACACACACACACACACACACACTTTTTCTGTCTCTCTACCTCTCCTTCTGCCTCCAGCCCCTCACTTCACATCTATTATTAACCCCAATCAAAGAGTGTAATGTATGTATGATTTTACTGTTGTAGCCAATATGATCATTGTAATTATAGTCTGTAACATTTCACCTAATTGTTATCAATAAGTATGAAGTTTAAGCCATTTTAACATTTCACGTGATTGTATAAACGAGTACGAATGTTTGCTGTTTTAAGTTGTCAGAATTGGATTTATATACCACCTGAAGTACACACACGTAAACAAACACCGCTAAATGCTTAAAGCAATTATTCTGTAATAATATTGTTATGATGTATATTCTTTGCACTTTGCGATTATGTCTTCACTTCTGCTATACGAACCTTGCACCCAGCTGATTCCAGACGCCATATTTGTTTACAAATGTGGCAGTATACATGTGATGTGTTACGACAGCAAAAGGAACCTGTGATCACTGAAGGTACTGTAGTTTACTTATTCAATGTTTACCATTAGATATCAGTTTAATTTTTCGTCAAAAGTAATCCTAAACCATATTCTGAAATAGCGTTTCGTTTCTCCACTAGGCAGTGCCACAAGTTCCTCCAAAAATCGTAACACAACACACACACAAATGTAATACTTACTAATGTAAATCCACCCGATGATGGAGGTTTAAACCTTCGAAACGCGTCGTGGAAATAAATAAAACGGTGACTGGTAACAGTGAACTTGTTGTTTCATTTAATGTCAGTAACAGTCACGGTAAAGCCTAACCTAAAAATGTTCGCATTTAAAGTTAACCAGGAATACTACAAATGTGTCCTTGAGCCTTTGCGCGAAAAGGTGCGGAAGAAAAGGCTCGCAGTGCGGAAAGACAGGAGTTACCTGCTACAACATTACAATGCTCCGACTCGTTGTGCCTTCTCCATCGTTGAAGTTTTGACCAAATTCAAAATTCCTGTGCTTCCCCAACCGCCATATTCCCTTGATTTGGCCCCTGTGGACTTCTACCTGTTTGCTAAACTAAACTTTTCACTGAAATGGAAGCGATTTGACTCGACTGAAGACATCCAGGCAAATACGTAGAGCGTCATTTACACACTTCAGGAAAAAATTTCCAGAAATGTTTCCAAAAGTGGAAATACCGTTGGAGTCAGGGTTTTCAGTCATAAGGGAACTGTTGTGAAGGAGATGCATCACAGTAGCATTTAAGTACCAACATTGTACAATTACAAGCCCATTCTTAAAAATTTCCAATCACATCTCGCACATAGAAGGGGGCGCTGGAAGGGTCCTGCGAAGAATTGTCTGGTGAAGTTCCCGTGTTTTTGTTCAGAGTGTAGTTCTCAGGTATATTTTCTGTAGCTAACCGCTAGAGACGTAATTATCCACAGGAATTAAGAGAACACTACATCATTATGTTCGTAATTAAACATACAAGACGTAATATTTTTCGTGAAAACTATACGAGCACTGGTGTAATTATTACTCAGATAACTGGCCTCACATGCAGCTAATTAGCATATTTTATCTGTAAATAAACAGCTCCAGTCTGCTCTCATACAGCCCCATAGTGTGTAGTTCTACTGTGACGTGTGTCCTGCTGCCCAAACTACGTGAGATTAGTGACTTGCAGTTTGTCTCCTGTCTTGTATTAGATTGTGTTCGGAACATGTACCTTCCGTTTGAAACCTAATTCAGCACCTCATTTGTATGATAATAGTAGTAATGTCATTCAGAAGAAACGATAAGGTCTATTGATTAGGAAGGTAGTGTATGTTCTCAGGAAAAACGATGATACATTAATTATCAGCAGTTTTTAACCAGTGGTGTCGTATTACAGTAAAGCAAACTGCACGTCATATTTCACCGATGACAGAATCAGTACTTCCTTATCTCCAAGGTCATATCAGAACTCGTGACATCCTGCCACATACTCACGTAGAGCAGAGTAGACTAGAGTAGTGTAGCGTAGAGGCGGGACGAGACGAGACCTACCCACTAGCAAATTTTCCATGAAGTATCCCACACTTCCGTTGTGCAACAATGTTTGCCTTAGTGACCACCAAACATTCGTTTCAGGATTATCTCACCAGTCTGCAGATTGGTAACTTTGATTAGAAGTTGCGTATCATTTGCCATGCAATACTGGAAAGAGTAGATAACATTTTTCTCAAAAATAATTAAATATCATTTTCTCTTAAAAGGTAGATAAGTAGGAATTCTTAATTGTCAATGAGTTGTTTACCTTAAATATTGTCACACAAGATTAGAAAAAGTAAATAAAAGTAAGTCCACTTTTAGATCCTGCTTGCTCCTGTTGCCAACAGATGGCAACAATGGAGATAACGAGTACATCCTGTCAGTAGCACATTGCTGCGCTGCAAAACCGATGATGTTCGACTGTCGTGAGAGAGGTTCTTACTGCCACCAGTAGATGGCTGCGCCGTTACAAAACGCAGCAGGGTCGCAAATTAATTTTTTTCAGCATCTAAGACACTAAAAAATTCTAAAACGTCTGTAAAATATGTAGGCAGCGCAACAAACTGCGTAGTTTGACACTGATTATGCAGCACCTGATACAGGTTAATGTATTAAAAAAAAAACGCTATGATACTCAAATCAAGTACTGTGACGCTATAATATTGGGAAGAAAGGCCACACCATAAGATAAAGCGTAACTTAATTTGCAATTATACGATTATTCGCCAGACCAGTGCCCAAAATATTTGGTATGTACCCCAGCACTAACAACCGCAGATATATGAGAATGTTGGCTCAATAAATCGATGTTGTAAAACTAATCTAACCAGGCTTATTACAGCAAAGAACATACACGTTAGCTAAAACAAAATTCGACGCTAAGCAGGTAAACAACCTAGATTTAGATGATTAGGTCTACTCTAGATGTAAGTCACAACACAATATTTCTGCACTGAAATTGTTCTGAAGGTACCCTTTAGGACTGATAAAGATAATACGTCATTTTATTCGCCACAAAAAAGGGCTTATAACAGAAGAAAACATACATGTTAGCTAAAAGCAGATAAATAAACCAAATTTACCGGCTGGGGTAGTCGGAACCTCGCGACCGCTACGGTCGCAGGTTCGAATCCTGCCTCGGGCATGGATGTGTGTGATGTCCTTAGGTTAGTTACGTTTAAGTAGTTCTAAGTTCTAGGGGACTGATGACCTCAGAAGTTAAATCCCATAGCGCTCAGAACCATTTTGAAACTAAATTTAGGTGATTTGGTCTGCTATTGATGTAAGTAACAATACAATATTTCTGCACTGAAATTGTTATGAAGCACCTCTTTAGAACTAATAAAGATAATACGTCATTTTATTCGCTACAAAAATATAAACGACGCTGTTGTTGTTGTGGGCTTCAGTCCAGAGACTGGTCTGATGCAGCTCTCCATGCTACTCTATCCTGTGCAAGCTTTTTCATCTCCCAGTACCTATTGCAACCTACATCCTTCTGAATCGGTTCAGTGTATTCATCTCTTGGTCTCCCTCTACGATATTTACTCTCCACGCTGCCCTCCAATACTAAATTGGTGATCCCTTGATGCCTCAGAATACGTACTACCAACCGATCCCTTCTTCTAGTCAAGTTGTGCCACAAATTTCTCTTCTCTCCAATTCTATTCAATACCTTGTCATTAGTTATGTGATCTACCCATGTAATCTTCAGCATTCATCTGTAGCACCGCATTTCGAAAGCATTTATCGTCCACGTTTCACTTCCACACCCAGCTACACTCCATACAATACTTTCAGAAACGAATTCCTGAAACTTAAATCTATACTCGATGTTAACAAATTTCTGTTCTTCAGAAACTCTTTCCTTGCCATTGCCAGTCTACATTTTATATCCTCTCTACTTCGACCATCGTCAGTTATTTTGCTTCCAAAAATAGCGAAACTCGTTTACTACTTTAAGTGTCTCATTTCATAATCTAATTCTCCCGATTTAATTGGACTACACTCCATTTTCCTCGTTTTGCTTTTGTTGACGTGCATCGTATCCAACTTTCAAGGCACTGTCCATCCCGTTTAGCTGCTCTTCCAGGTCCTTTGATGTCTGTGACAGAATTATAATCTCATCGGCGAACCTCAAAGTTTTTACTTCATCTCCGTAGATTTTAATTCCTACTCCGAATTTTTCCTTTGATTCCTTTACTGCTTGCTCACTATACAGATTGAATAACATCGGAGATAGGCTACAACCCCGTTTCACTCCCTTCTCAACCACTGCTTCCCTTTCATGCCCTTCGATTCTTATAACTGTCATTTTGTTTCTGTACAAATTGTAAATAGCCTTTCGCTCCCTGTATTTTACCCCTGCCACCTTCCGAATTTGAAAGAGAATATTCCAGTCCACATTATCAAAAGATTTCTCTAAGTCTACAAATGCTAGAATCATAGGTTTGCCTTTCCTTAATCTATTTTCTTAGATAAGTCGTAAGGTCAGTATTGCCTCAGCATTTCTACGGAACCCAAACTGATCTTCCTCGAAGTTGGCTTCTACCTGTTTTTCCATTCGTCTGTAAAGAATTCGTATTAGTATTTTGCAGCTGTGGCTTATTAAACTGATTTTCACGTCTATCAACACCTGCTTTCTTTGGGATTGGAATTTTTACATTCTTCTTGAAGTCTGAGTGTATTTCGCCTGTCTCATTCATCTTGCTCACTAGACGGTTGAGTTTTGTTAGGCCTGGCTCTCCCAAGGCTGTCAGTAGTTCTAATGGACTGTTGTCTACTCCCCGGGCCTTGTTTCCACTTAGGTCTCTCAGTGCTCTGTCAAACACTTCACGCACTATCATATCCCCTATTTCATCTTCACCTACATTTTCCTCCATTTCTATAATATTGTCCTCAAGTACACCGCCCTTGCATACACCCTCTATATACTCCTTCCACCTTTCTGCTTTCCCTTCTTTGCTTAGAACTGGGTTTCCATCTGAGCTCTTGATATTCATGCAAGTGATACTCTTTTCTCCAAAGGTCTCCTTAATTTTCCTGTAGGCAGTATCTATCTTACCCCTAGTGGTATGCGCCTCTACATCCTTACATTTGTCCTCTAGCCATCCCTGCTTAGCCAATTTGCACTCCCTGTCGATCTCATTTTTGACACGTTTGTATTCATTTTTGACTGTTTCATTTACTGCATCTTTATATTTTCTCCCTTCATCAATTACATTCAATCTCTCGTCTGTTACCCAAGGATTTCTATTAGCTCCCGTCTTTTTAGCTACTTGATCCTCTGCTACCTTCACTATTTCATCTCTCAAAGCTACCCAATCTTCTTCTACTGTATTTCCCCATTCTTGTCAATCGTTCCCTAATGCTCTCCCTGAAGCTCTCTACAATCTCTGTTTTTTTCAGTTTATCCAGGTCCCATCTCCTCAAATTCCCATCTTGTTGCAGTTTCTTCAGTTTTAATCTACAGTTCATAACTAACTGTACAGTAATGCTGCACGCCCTTGGGAAAAATTACGGCTGTAGTTTCCCCTTCGTTTCAGCCGTTTGCAGTACCAGCACAGCATGGCCGATTTGGTTAGTGTCACAAGGCCTGATCAGTCAATCACCCAGACTGTTGCCTCTGCAAGTACTGAAAAGGCTGTTGCACCTCTTCAGGAACCACACGTTTGTCTGGCCTCTCAACAGATACCCCTCCGTTGTGGTTGTACCTACGGTACGGCTCTCTGCATCGCTAAGGTACGCAAGCCTCCCTACCAACGGCAAGGTCCACGGCTCGTGGGGGGGGGGGGGTGGACGGTATTGGATGTCAAGTACTGGTATGGCTAGCTACAAATGAAGCAGACCCACTAGGGCCGTGCGGGGTAGCCGCGCAGTCTTCGGCGCCTTCCCACTGTTCGCGCAGCTCCGCCCGTCGGAGGTTCAAGTCCTTCCTCGGGCATGGGTGTATATGTTCTCCTTAGTGTAAGTTAGTTTAAGTTAGATTAAGTAGCGCTTAAGCCTAGGGATCGATGACCTCAGCAACTTGGCCCAATAGAACTTACCACAAATATCCAAATTTCCAGACCCACTAGAGGCTATGTGTAATAACAGCAGTCCGCAGTCAAACGTATGATGATAAAACACAAAAAAGTAGTAATTAATTATTTTCCACAGTATTCTAAAATGTCCGTGAACTACACAGGCAACACGAAAACTATGAAGTTTATGTACCCACTTTATGTACCCACCTTGGCCAAATTAGTGCTGAAAATTCTAAAGTATGTACCCAAATACTGATAACACCTGACATTTGAAAATACAGCTCCTAATAATTCGATGACATAAAGCGAAAATGACCACGCCTATAACAGCAAAAAGAATACGTCGCTCAGCAGGTATATACAGGGTGTTTAAAAAATGACCGGTATATTTGAAACGGCAATAAAAACTAAACGAGCAGCGATAGAAATACACTGTTTGTTGCTATATGCTTGGGACAACAGTACATTTTCAGGTGGACAAACTTTCGAAATTACAGTAGTTACAATTTTCAACAACAGATGGCGCTGCAAGTGATGTGAAAGATATAGAAGACAATGCAGTCTGTGGGTGCGCCATTCTATGCGTCGTCTTTCTGCTGTAAGCGTGTGCTGTTCACAACGTGCAAGTGTGCTGTGGACAACATGGTTTATTTCTTAGAACAGAGGATTTTTCTGGTGTTGGAATTCCACCGCCTAGAACACAGTGTTGTTGCAACAAGACGAAGTTTTCAACGGAGGTTTAATGTAACCAAAGGACCGAAAAGCGGTGCAATAAAGGATCTGTTGGAAAAATTTCAACGGACTGGGAACGTGACGGATGAACGTGCTGGAAAGGTAGGGCGACCACGTACGGCAACCACAGAGGGCAACGCGCAGCTAGTGCAGCAGGTGATCCAACAGCGGCCTCGGGTTTCCGTCCGCCGTGTTGCAGCTGCGGTCCAAATGAGGCCAACGTCCACGTATCGTCTCATGCGCCAGAGTTTACACCTCTATCCATACAAAATTCAAACGCGGCAAACCCTCAGCGCCGTGACCATTGCTGCACGAGAGACATTCGCTAACGATATAGTGCACAGGATTGATGACGGCGATATGCATGTGGGCAGCATTTGGTTTACTGACGAAGCTTATTTTTACCTGGACGGCTTCGTCAATAAACAGAACTGGCGCATATGGGGAACCGAAAAGCCCCATGTTGCAGTCCCCTCGTCCCTGCATCCTCAAAAAGTACTGGTCTGGGCCGCCATTTCTTCCAAAGGAATCATTGGCCCATTTTTCAGATCCGAAACGATTACTGCATCACGCTATCTGGACATTCTTTGTCAATTTGTGGCGGTACAAACTGCCTTAGATGACACTGCGAACACCTCGTGGTTTATGCAAGATGGTGCCCGGCCACATCGCACGGCCAACGTCTTTAATTTCCTGAATGAATATTTCGATGATCGTGTGATTGCTTTGGGCTATCCGAAACATACAGGAAGCGGCGTGGATTGGCCTCCCTATTCGCCAGACATGAACCCCTGTGACTTCTTTCTGTGGGGACACTTGAAAGACCAGGTGTACCGCCAGAATCCACAAACAAATGAACAGCTGAAGCAGTACATCTTATCTGCATGTGAAGCCATTCCGCCAGACACGTTGTCAAAGGTTTCGGGTAATTTCATTCAGAGACTACGCCATATTATTGCTACGCATGGTGGATATGTGGAAAATATCGTACTATAGAGTTTCCCAGACCGCAGCGCCATCTGTTGTTGACATTGTAACTACTGTAATTTCGAAAGTTTGTCCACCTGAAAATGTACTGTTGTCCCAAGCATATAGCAACAAACAGTGTATTTCTATCGCTGCTCGTTTAGTTTTTATTGCCGTTTCAAATATACCGGTCATTTTTGAAACACCCTGTACATAGATTGAATGTAATCTATTAGGCCTAATTCTAGTGAGTCACAACATAATATTTGCACACTAAAATTGTTCTGAAGCACCACTTTTGGAGGAGGAGAGTTAATGCATCGTGTTGATCACTAGAAAAATTATTCACGGCGTTATTGATCGAAGTAATAGCAATTGTAGCAAATGACACAAATGTACATTAGGGTGAGTAGAATAACAGAGTTTGCAATCGGAACTACGGTGGCATGGTTCTCCAAAACCTTTACGCTCGTTGTTTACTACATTGTTTTACAAATATAAGTGGTTGCATTATTCTAAAATGCGTCCTATTCACTTGCAGTTGTGAAATGCATTGCATGTGTACTCAATCCGAGCAGCAGCATTTCGGGAAACCATAGATTGCGAAAGTAATATATAATCAGGCACACCACTCCACGACAAAAACAACACAACTGACCATATTACAGAAGGAAGAAACCAGGATGTTTATTACGAAATATCAGTTAAACTGGACTGAACGAGTATATAAACAAGCAGGAAAGACGACCAAAGACGGTAGGTAGCAGAGAGATGTGACATTTCCAAAGACAACATCAAATTCGATACCTCGGGCAACAAGTATTAAGGTCTTGATGTAACGTAAAGGAGGGTAAATATGTTCTAAATCTTACAAGGGAAACTCCACATCGCATCCCCCTCAGACTTTGTGGTAAGAGGGCTCAGTGAATAGCCCGTCAGAAACTGAACACAGAGCAAGCATGAAAACAGGAAGAAGGTGTATTGGACTGTGAAAAAATTCAAAAATAGAGACAATGAACGGCCCAAGAAGAAGAACTCCAATATAGTGACGTCGTGGTGAAGTCGTTAGCATGCTGGACTGCCACAAGAGGAACGACGTCGTGGTGAAGTGGTTATCTTGTTTGGACTGCTACACGGGTGCCGGCACGGTAGCTCAGTATGTTCGGTCAGAGGGTTAGCTACCGTCTGTAATAAAAGACTGAGTGAATGGATCGACAACGAACTTGACTGGGCGCCTTCGGACGTCCACGAAGAAAAAATTCAACGAACGATAAAGCACCAAATACGATTTAAAAAAAGGAAGGGCGAGCTGGGTTCAAACATACCTCGTGCTCATTCTTCGCCCCCCCCCCCAATCCCCCCTCCCCCCACAGCTGTTCGCTTTATTCAAGTTTGTGTCCGCGTCGTTGTGTAACATCCGCGGTGTGAGGTAGGTATCTAAATGACTACTCTATTAGCAGCCGAAAGGGAGTGGCTTTCGAATGGCAAACGCAAGCATTATATGACAAGACGACAAGTCAACCGAATCCTCTACCAGAAAACACATGTAGTGTGTCATACACGGCGTTACTAACAGCACGTGAGTCATATGATGGGAATCTCTTGTCAACGCACCTAACTTGTACGGCTGGTAAGTGAGAGAGATATGCCTCCTTGCCCGATATAGGTGTTCGTATGAACGTTAATGTGATCAATCCCATGGAAATGATGGAAACATAATATTTTGTGACATAAGCTGCAACCTATGGGCGCAAAACACGTTTTTAACAAGTTGCGTTCCGTTTCGTGAGTCTTGACTCTTGAATTACGAGGGTTGACTGAAAAGTAATGCCTCCACCTTCGTAAATTTTCAACAGTTGGCAACATTGTAATGCTGCAGGTACTGGCTTGTTCCATAGCCTCTTCTCTACAGCTCGAGTTGGCGGGAAGTCTTAGTATTCAACGGTTGTGTTGTTACAGTGTAATGTATGGGACCCAGCGCAGACGGTCGGTCAATGCGATTTAACCAACGAGCAGTCATTGAACTCTTGACAGCAAAAGGTGTCACCCCAAAGGAGATTCATCACTCTGTACTGTGTAGAATTTCGAGCAATTAAATTCCGACTGGAGGTATCACTGTGAGTTGGATGGTTATTCTGTGTTTTTCGGCAACTTTTGGTTAGCGGGCGTATTAAAGTAGACCGAAGGTTGTTGGACGAGCTTGGACGTGCGTAATTCCGTCGCCATATGCTGATCCTCTGTATTTTCCTTGAGCATTCCCGTTGCGATTTTCGTATTCTTTGATTGACTTCGTGGCTGCCATTGTGCAATTTGAGTGGTTTTAAGAAATGGGCTCCTGGTGGGCGTAAGTACAAATAATTACTATTTGAATCTGGCTATGCAGGACAGAACTGATCAGTCTATAGTTGTAGAAAGGGGCCCGAATCAGTTACTGTCAGTTGCACAAAACATACAAACTTTATTTCCCTAAAACACTTAATAACATAGGCCCTTAAAAGCATTCAAATCAATACGGCTGAAGGCCCGAACACAAGTTATTAAAATTGCCTTAAGAAATGCACAAGGCTGAAGACATTAAATAAAGAAAAATTTTACGTAAGTACTCGGCTGAAGGCCACACCTTAGACATAAGAAAACTGAGGCATAAAACCTGAATAACAAGAATTTCCAATAGAGAAGAAAATTCAAAAAGTTTTTAACTTAAGACGGCTGAAGACCTTATCTTAAAAATATTTGACATGGAAGCTCGGCTGAAGGCCCCATACTGAACATAGAACAACTCAAGGCTTAAGGTCTGGATAAAAGGGATTTGCAATAGAGCAAAATATCCCCATTTTTTAAAAAACAAAATTAGTTGAAGCGAGAATCTTCAGTGTTTTAACTTAAGACTGTTAGAGGCCTTATTTTAAAATTAAAACAAACGAAATTAATAGGCGGCTGAAGGCCTTGCATAGTACTCGAGACAAAACCACAATTTAAAACAAACAGAGCAAGTGGTGCTCAGAAGTGTTCCAAGGGTCGGCCTGGGAAGGTAGCTCAAACGTAAGGTGACGTGAGACAGGCAGCAAAGAGCTGAAGTTAGGTAATCGGATGGCAACCCAAACTAGGGACCGACCAACAATTGCCTTACGTCCGACCAAAGGCACAACGAAGGAAAATATCGGCCGAGGACGAGAATAATACGAACAGCACTACGCCTCCAAAAATTGGCGTCTAAAAACAGCCAAGGGAACAATAACCACTCTAAGCAAAATATGAACCTAACAACTTAAAAGGCTGTCGAACTACAGGCCGTGCTGGCCTGGGCTCGAGCCTCGGAGACTTGCTTGCTGCTCCGTTCAAACTGACCGACTCAATCCAGCACGCAGACAGCATTAAAATAACAGCTCAGTGAAAACCACACAAGCTACACACGGTTCCGCGAAACACTTTCACAAACAGCTCGAACAAAAGTAAAACCCGTCACGTGAAACAACTAAGACGACACACAGGTCGACACACACAGGGAACCCGGAAGCGGTCGGAAGACCAGATACACGTCGCCCCATGCGACGATCGACCGAACGACCAACCAACGGTTGTACCTGCTCAAGTCTCCTTCCGTCGGACAGTGCATATGTGTTAACAGCGGTCGGGCGAGTACAGGCTGTGCACATCTCACTGGAGCTAAATCCCGACTGAACTCACCGCACACCACGAGACGGAAATACCAGCGGTCGCTCCAAAGATAGTGCTCTTATCGATAGCGCTGCTGCTTCCACTCACGGGCAGGCAGGCCAGCAACTTAGTGACGCCAGTAAGTCGAATAAGAAATGGAATGGCGGTACCGCCAAGACAAGATGTCAAGTAATGAATGGCACGAAAACATGCGGAGGACGGCTCAACTATATTTGTCCATGTTGCTTATTTTGCGGACATGTTCATATTTATGAAGTTGAACAACGAACGGATTCGTTTTCGTCGCGACTCACTTTCCTCAGTGGCACTCTTAATGTTTCATCTGCAACCTCCAACACGGGGAACTGTTCTTATTCCACAGCGATTAGACGAAGACAATATGTATCATAATGACTACCACTGTTTGGCTAGTTTTACTGTTAGATTAAGTCTGTTTAGTTATTAGGGGTTAAGTCACCGCCTTCAACTAAAGGCCTAGTTTAAGCTACGGCTAGTGCCGATCATAGTCACAGATTGTCATAATGGCCTTCTGATACACTTATAGGTGACGCCAAGCTGCGTAAAGTTGACTAAATGTGAGCGCTTAATGAATGCCCACTTCTTACCGATTGTGATTATTGTTTCTAGGTTTGATATTTATGGATGTCACAAACTTAGTTTTTATCATTGTTTTACGACAAAGCTCAATGGTTTGTTTTTTTTTCCTGGATTTAAACGTCATCAGAGAGTGGTGCTGTCGCTTACAAGGGAACCTCCCCATCGCACCCCCCTCAGATTTAGTTATAAGTTGGCACAGTGGATAAGCCTTGAAAAACTGAACACAGATCAATCGAGAAAACAGGAAGAAGTTGTGTGGAACTATGAAAAAAATAAGCAAAATATACAAACTGAGTAGTGCATGTGCAAGATAGGCAACATCAAGGATAATTTCAGCTCAGGAGCGCCGTGCTCCCGTGGTTCGCGTTAGCAGCTGAGGGGTCCTTGATTCAAGTCTTTCCTCGAGTGAAAATTTTAATTCCTTTATTCGCAAAGTTATTATCTGTCCGTTCGTTGAATGACGTCTCTGTTCACTGTAATAAGTTTAGTGGCTGTGTTTTGCGACCGCACCGCAAAACCGTGCGATTAGTAGACGAAAGGACGTGTCTCTCCAATGGGAACCGAAAACATTTGATCGCAAGGTCATAGGTCAACCGATTCCTCCACAGGAAAACAGGTCTGATATATTCTATAAGACACTGGTGACGGCATGTGCGTCACATGACAGGAATATGTTGTCGGCCCACCTAACTTGTAGACTTGGCGAATGGCTAAAAAGATTCTTCTACCTTTCCCGATTTAGGTTTTCTTGTGGATGTGATAATCACTCCCAAAAAAGTGATGAAAACATAAGGGTTTGTCACATAAACTGCAACAAATGAATGCAACAGTTTCACAGTCGCACAGTTTTCCCTGTGCTCTGTCTAAACATATGTTTTGAACGTTTTCAAATTTTTCCGTGTGTAGACCGTCAAATCCTGCATATGTCCAAGCAAACCTGAACAACTCCTGGAATTTTGGAGAGCGAAGTTGATTATGTGTGAGTGCCTGAACTTTGATAATTGTCTGAAAACAAAAAACTTAACTTCTCACTCGAGGATGGACTTGACCCAAGGACCTATCGTTTGGTAGCTGCTAACGCCAACCACGGGACCACGGCGCTTCTAAGCTCACATTATCCTTGATGTTGCCTATCCTGCGCATGGACTACTCAGTTTGTATATTTTGCTTATTTTTTTCATAGTTCCACACAATTTCTTCCTGTTTTCTCGATTGATCTGTGTTCAGTTTTTCAAGGCCTATCCACTGTGCCAACTTATAACTAAATCTGATGGGGGTGCGATGGGGAGGTTCCCTTGTTAGAACGAGACCTGGCTGTGTCGTGGCTGGACCAGTGTGTTCCGCTTTCCGTGCATGTTGCTCTCTGGTAGATGCTGGGGTGCCTGACCTCGTTGCCACACACGCCACGACAGTCCTGCCGGAACGGGTCCTCTCTTCTGGAATATGACTCGTTCAAGGAACGCAGGTCATTTCAAAAGGGCGCCGCTTATGGGATATTCTTGATGTAATTTGAGAAAAGAGGAAAGAAAATTAAAAAAGAACTGAAAAATGAGAAAGTCCCCACAAAGGAAACTCAGTGACAAGGACCCAGAGCTCCATTCCCCGTCACATACCCCCCGCCGTTTCAAATTCTTTCGGTCCATTGCTCTTGTAAGCTGCAGCACACGCGCATCGACCAGTGTGTATTCTATAAAGCACAGCAGATGAAGCGTCAACATATACCTTTCGCTATAAATTGTTTCACATAGCGCACACCATGATCCGAGGATACTTCAGTCCTGTTGAAAACCTACCAGAGCAGTCCCCATTGTCTGTTGACGTTTCTAGCCGGTACATATAAGTGACATCTAGTTTAATGGGTTTGCAGCTAAACCAAGTAGGAAATAGTCAATGGTCCTTAATGTCCTGTCAAAAGCTTTTACGACTTTTTTGTCCACTTTTTCTTAATACCAGATAAATCAAAATAGCCTACTTGAGTGGCAATACACAGAAGAAAATTCCTAAATTGACTCGCAACAGCTGTGCTTTCTTTCCTTCACGCGGGGCATCTGCGGTACTGGCAACCGCGGTATCACCTCAGCCTTGCAAGAATCTAAGTTTTGACCAGCAATACTTAAAAGCGAAGAAACCGTGTGAGACCTTAAACATCTGATTTCATGTGATATCTAGTACGTACTCGGAGCTAGTTTTTAGCATGTGGGTAATGTGTGACGTTAATTAACAGCGAACTAAAAATGAGGTTCGAATCAGGTTAAGATATGACAAAATTACAAATAACAGCTTGGTTCTCTTCGTAATGACGCGGATACGGGTCTGAGGTTCCTCGTGTCTTTCACAGATTTCTGTGTTGTGTGCTTCAATCAGCGTTATATCTGGTGTTGTGGAATTTGGGAAACTAGTTCAAATGGTTCAAATGGCTCTTAGCACTATGGGACTTAACATCTGAGGTCATCAGTCCCCTAGAACTTAGAACTACTTAAACCTAACTAACCTAAGGACATCACACACATCCATGCCCGAGGCAGGTTTCGAACCTGCGACCGTAGCAGTCGCGCGGTTCCGGACTGAAGCGCCTAGAAACGCTCGGCCACCGCGGCCGGCTTGGAGAAACTGCCTGAGCGCTGGCCACACAAGAAAATCATACAATACTAGATCAACAATAGTCGCAAATCATTTACAAAATTACACTAATAGGGTGTGTGACAAATTGAAGTGTTCTGCCATTCGGATGAATTAATAGTAAACATATTTTCGATCGAGCCCACACAAATACTCTCCTCACGAATACACAGACTTGATTCCCATCTGAGACACACGTTCAAGGCGTGAAACTTTCAGCAACTTTGCGATGGAAATTGAGAAAATAACTATGCTTGAGACATAAGCTCGCTGTGAACGATCGATAAAAGCGCAATGCGGACATCTTACCACGAAACCGTACAGCAAACAGCAACCTCGCCAGCAGACGGAAAACAAAACTCCAAGCACGCCAGGACACAAAATGCTTATTCAGTGCTTATTCAGACTCGCGACCCAACATTCCAAGCTAAGCGGGTCATGACGTGATACGTCAGCAAAACCGGAACTCAAAGAATACTTCTTGAGCACCTCATTGACTGGTCCAGAGTTGACTTAATTTCTTCGCAAACGGCAAACTAGGTACAGAATTGCATCTTTGTAGAACACCTACGATAACTAATACGCGGAAGTATTGATTAGTGAAAGTAGAGAAATACGGAACGTTTGCAAACATAAGAGCTGACGTTCGAGGTTTATTAACACAAAATCTGATGTAGTAGTAGACCTGATAAAGATTATTAAAATAGTAATGCAGGTAAGATACTGTGAGCAACATTACTGCAGCGAAAGTAGATGCAAAGACAAAGTTTACAGTAGTAGGTGTTTATGTATCGACTTGCTCTGCAGATCCAGAAGGGATTGAAGGAATCTAAGATGAGGTACAAGACGTTATTCAGATTGTTAAGTGTATGAAAACTTTCTACGGGGACTGGAATTCGATAGCAACGAAAGACGTGAACGAGAAATACTAGGAGAAAAAGGACTTGTGGAAAGAATGAAAGGGAGAACCACAGAATTTTGAATAGAACAGAATTTAATCATGATTAACATAAGGATTAAGAATCTTACAAGAATGTTATTCACGTGGACGAGACCTGCATACACAGGAAGATTTCCAATAGATTACATAATTGTAAGACCAGAATTTTAAATTGCTAAATGTTTCTAGGGTCTGTTGGGACTCTGACCACAATTGATTGGTTACGAACTGCAGATTAAACCTGAAGAAACCACTGAAAGGTTGGCAGTTAAGCATATTGGACCTTGATAAATTTAAAAGTGCCAAGGTTTTTGAGATTGTCAAAGGTAGCATCAGGCACGAGAACGTATGGTGTATAAGATGAACTGGTAGCTTTGAGAGATGAAATAGTGAAAGTAATAGAGCATCAAAGTCCAAAAAGTTAAGGCTAAAAGATGTCCCTGGAATAACACATGAGTTATTTAGTCGAGCTGTCGAAAGAAGAATAAATAAAAATGCAGCAAATGAAATAGGCTGAAGGGAATATAGACGCTTAAAAGCTGAGATTCCCAGGAAAACAAGACGGTAAAGCCAATAACTGCTAAATGAGAATTAAAACCTCCTGGCAGCTTAAAACTTGTGTGATGGACCGAGACTCGAATTCGGGAGCTTGGTCTTTCGCAGTGACGTGATCTTCCAAATGAGCTACCCAAGCACAACTTGCGACCCGTCCCCAGAATTCTAATTCCTCCAGTACCTCCTCTCCTACCTTACATGCTTGCGTAGTTCAGTTGGTAGAGCACGTGCCCGTGAAATGCGAAGCTCTCCAGTTCGAGTCTCGGGCCGGCACAGGAAGTTTCATAGCAGCGCCAATGTCGCTGCAGAGTGAAAATATCATTTTAGATGAGAATTGCTGATCTATAGATGCATGCGTGAGTAAATGAAAGACAGATGCTGCCTACAGGAAAATTAAAGAGAATATTACAGAAAGAGAAGCACGAGTTTATGAAGGACTGAGATTGCAAGCCCATACTAAACAAGGCAGGGAAGGACAATTTAGAGGATCTAAGTAACAGGAACAAAAAATGGCTCTGAGCAATACGGGACTTAATATCTGAGGTCATCAGTCCCCTAGAACTTAGAACTACTTAAACATAACTAACCTAAGGACGTCACACACATCCATGCCCGAGGCAGGATTCGAACCTGCGACCATAGTGGTCGCGCGGTTCCAGGCTGAAGCGCCTAGAACCGTTCGGCCACAACAGAAACAAACTTGAAGTTAATTTTGTAGATAGAGACGAGGAAGTAGCTAAAGAAGAGAGTTGAGATGAGATGCAGTAAACTGCTTTGAATAGAGCACTGAAAGATCTGTGTCAAAACAAGGCACCTGGAATAGACGACCTACCTTTAGATTCTAGGATGTGCCGTCCCTGGGAGAACTACTATATTAGGTTTTTAAGACTTTTCAGAGGCGAAATACCTTCAAAATTCAAGAAGAATGTATTAATTTTGATTCCTTAGAAGACAGACGCTAGCAGGTGTGCATACTCCCAAACCTTAATTCTAATAGGCCATCGCTGCAAAATACTGACAGGATATATTTACACGAAAATGGAAAAACTCGAAGAAATCGATTTCGGTGAAGATTCCGGAGAAATGTAAGAACATTTGAGGCAATACAGATGTGACGATTTTTTTTACATTCACAACTTTTGTAGATGTAGGAAACGCTTTTAACATTGTTGACTGGAACCGAATGTTTGGAATTCTTATGGGATAAGACACAGGGACAGAAAAGTTATGTATTATCAGTCTGCAGTAATAGGAGTCGAATGGCAGAAGCGAAGCGGTTGTTCAGAAGGAATGAGACAGTGTTGTAGTACCTCCTCTATGTTATTCAGTTGATCAAACAATGAAGGATATAAATTTGGAAAATTAGTCAATGTTTAGGAACAAAAAATAAAAACTTTAAGTTATGGAGGTGGCGCACTGTATTTCTGCCGTAGAAGCAAAGGACTTGAAAGATTTGTTGAACGGATCATACCGTATCTTTCAAAAGTAAAACTAGCGTAAGGGATTCTAATCGATTTCATCAGACGATACTGACATAACTGGATTCGGAAACGAGTGACTGAGTCAATGAGTTTTGTTATTTTGCCAGCAAATAGGTGGTGACGGCCTACGCAGAATGGAATATGTACAATGTAAACAAGCAGTAGCATGCCACACATTTCGAGAAAAAAGAAATTTTTCAACATCGAAAGTAAATCTACACGAACGGAAAAATGTCTCAACATCACGAAGGAGTGGTACAAGGTAAACGAAAACTGTAGTCAGGTTTCCACATCTGAAGATGACGCCTGCTCAGATTTCGCTGCAGTCGCCTAATAGCGGCGCTAGTAGCAGCACTATGAGGATGCAGACCAGTTTTGTTTAAATACGTACCGAAGCGGTCGTGAGCGTCACTTACGTTTGAGATTATACATAGGACGTAGGGCGTTCGTCTTAGTGAATAATTCTTTTAAGACGATGAACACGACGAAGACACCATTGTGTTCACCTCACTGAGTTTGAGTGAGGTCATGTAACGATGCTGCGAGAAGCTAAACGTTCCTGCCGGGGTATTGCAGAAAAACTTGGGAGGAATGTAAATGGCTCCTCTCAATGGTGGGCACGGGAAGGTACGGTCGCAAGAAGACTTTGCTCCGGACTGCCATGTGACACAGCCGAGAGGCAAAACCATCTTCTTCGGCGCATGGCTCTTGCGCATCGTACGGAATCTACAGCAGAAATCTGAACAGCGGTTGGCACCGCAGCGACACAACGAACTGTTACAAATCGGTTGCTTCACTGACAGCTCCGAGACAGACGCCCTGTACGTACATTCCACTGACCCCAAGACATTTGCGACTTCAAGTTTGTCGAGCGAGGGCTCACTGGAGGCTAGGGTGGAGGTCCGTTGTGTTTTCTGTTGAGAGCTAGTTCTGATTCGGTGCCAGTGTTGGTTGGAATATGGCAAAGTGAGCGCATGCAACCAGCCTATCTGCGGTTTAGACGCATTAGACAAACATCTGGAGTTATGGTCCGGAGTGTGATTTCCTTTTACAGCAGGGGCAATCTAGGGGTTACTCCACACACCTCGAATGCAGGTTTGTTCTTCAGTTTGGTGATTCGACCTGCTGTGTTGCCATTCACGAACAGCTTTTCAGGGTGTGTTTTCCAACAGGGCCGGCATGTGTGGCCGAGCAGTTCTAGGCGCTTCAGTCTGAATCCGCGCGACCGCTACGGTCGCTGTTCGAATCCTGCCTAGGCCATGGATGTGTGTGATGTCCTTAGGTTAGTTAGGTTTAAGTAGCTGTACGTTCTAGGGGACTGATGACCTCAGATGTTAGGTCCTATAGCGCTCAGAGCCATTTGAACCATTTTCCAACAGGATAACGCTCGCCGTTATACCGCAATTGTAGCCCAACATGGTCTACCAAGTGTCGACATGTTTCACTGGTCTGCTTGAGCACCAGATCTGTCTCCAATCGAGCACATGGTTGACATCATAGGACGACAACTATAGCGTCATCCGCAACCAGAAATACCCGTCCCTATATCGACCGACCAAGTACAACATAAATGGAACACCAATCGACAAACTGGCATCTGCTACCTATACGACATAGCGCATGCATGTTTGGCATTCAACGTTCTGCCAGTTACACCAGTTATTAATGTACCATCATTTCATATTTCCAATGGATTTCCTCGCGCTTACGTGACGTTGCAATGCTAATCACTTAAATATGCTATTCTGCTTTGGTTTTTTCTTGGTGTTGGAATTTTCTTCCCGTTAGTGCAATTGTCAGTGAGTGTATCCTGAAGGTATTTGTACGTAGTGTAGCATTGTGCGGAAGCGAAACATGATCAGTATACAGTTAAAAAAAAGTAGAGAAGCATTTGTAATGCTTTGTCACAGACGAATACAGCATATTACATGTGTAAATTGAATATCTAATGAGGGAGCAGTTAATCGAATTGGGAAAATATAAATTGATGATACAACCAACATAAAAGAAGGGATCTCTTGCAATACAGATCATCAGCCATCAGAATATGGTCAGTTTGTCAATGGACTGAAGTGCAGTGGGCAAAAGTTGTAGACGTTAACTAATGATTTAATACAGTAAGCAAGTTCGAATGACTGTAGTTGGCAGTAGTTTCGCAAAGACGAAGTAGCTTGTGCACAGGAGAGGCTAGCTACTAAACTGATGTTCGCACTGATGACTACAACACCAATGAGTGCTGGCTATTTTACATTGGCATTTGTAGGTTGTTCATCAACTGCAACTGTGCTGATGTAATATACGGAATAAAAACAGCCGTCAGTTGCGGAAGGTAGTAGTCAACAACTCTTGACCCAGGACTCAACCCGTATAAATGGGCCTTGTTGTGAAGTCTTACTACGTTTCACATGCTGATCATGATATGCCTCCAGTAGGAGTAGTCATAATTAAATCTATCTGTCGTAAAAAAAAATCCATCTGGCTTTGTCATACATACTAGATGTGGCGTGTGTGGCCAATAACGGATAAACATGCTTGTTTTTAAGACTAAGCCTATAGGCGGCACGTCATGGTCGACATGTAAAACGCAATAAAACTTCTGAAGAAGACCCTTTTATATGGGCTGAAACCTAGGCCAAGAGCGTATGACTACTGCCTTCCGCAACTGTTGACTGTTTTTATTTCATATAATGTCATTTGTATTTGCTTTCAGCTTAAATCTCACCGTTGATGAAATATTCGGACCCTCTTCTCTTCTTCTGAGATCTCTTCTGAGTTCGTTTCCTGTGCTTACAATGCATAAACGAGCTCACTTTGACCTTTTACGCGTTCGTTTCTGTTACGCGGCAAATCTTGCGATTACTTTCTTCGGACATCAGTTTTGAGAATCAGCAACGGCGTGTGGCCACCGCCGAGCTGCGTCATGAAAACCTTCACGACGGGCACTATAAAAGAAGCCCCGTTCTGCGGCGGCGCTCATCCAAGTGCCCAGCGAACACTCGTCCACACCTCGCGCAGATCATGAGCGCCGCAACGGTATGTTTTTTTCTCTCCTCACAGTCCTTGTTGCGTAAACGTGGTACCCCGCGCAGCTGAAGACTATCCGAGCTGCAGCCCGTGCCACAAAGCACGGCACATACATTTGCTTCATTTATTCTGTAGAAATTTTCAGTGGACAGCTGAAATAAGCTAGCATTCAGCACTCAAAATCGCACTCACTCTTGTAATTTCTCCGGTGGTGCCCGGTCAAAAGGTTAGCATTTATGTTCGTAATATCACTAAGATTCTTAACACAACAGCTAGCAAAATTCTTACAGCTTGAAAATATATTATAACTCGTTTTCGTTAGTTCTGAGCGCAGGTGAAAACAAAACTGAAAGTGTGATATTTTAATGCATGTTTGGGAGAGCATTGTACTTTAATTAAATATGACTAATATTTTTCCTCTTTGTTAAAATCTTTTGGTTTGTTCAGTTTGCCTAACAAACATGTTCCTTTATGTTTACAATTGTAAATCTTGAAACAGAAATACCGTTTCTTGCATCGACGTGACTTGAAAATTCTTGTTCGCTTTATGAAAATATACTTGTTGATAGCTGTCTTAATAAACCATATTGATTACCTTAACGATTTCAATTATTTTCATAAACTATAGTCACCAATTTATTAAACTAAAAATTGAATAGTTATTACTATAATTAAATAACATATCTTACATTTTTAAACATGATTGTTTCTCAGCAACCGTGTATTACATCCATTACAGGATTATACAACCAGCCGATTGCAAATAACTGTTTGGTACAGTGACCTAGGTTACGACACGTACTAAGGGTGTCTTCATACCAATGAAATTTTTAAGAATCTTTAAAATAATACATAGAAGACACCCTTAGTAAGCGTCGAAACCGACACCAATTTACCAAACAGTTATTTGCGACCGGCTGGCTGTTTAGTCCCATGTTGAAAAATATCGCAAGTGCCGTGTATGAGGGACTGAATTTGAAAATTGTTATGAAATGCTTTCTTTCTGGATTAGATATCACAGAAGTTCCCCTTCTAGTGTTCTCACCACAGGTTCAGCCGAGAGATCTGGAGATCCGAAACACGATCTTGATAGCACACACCTATGTAACCAATTTATGTCCCCTCCTAAGAAAGATGTTTAAGACTCTATGCCGAACCTGGGACCATGCATTTCATGGACACTTGCCCTAGCTTCTCAGCTATCTTTGTTTTCCTTTTTAACTTTATTTCCGAAAAATTTACGCTGTGTGACGGTGGCACTTCTCCTTTCAGTCAATAGTCTGTTAGCTTTTAGAAGTAAAAGCTATAATGGTAACTGAATATTGTAGCATATGTATATATCCCATATACAAACTGTCTTTCAAAATCGTAAACCTAACATATCTTTTGCCGAAGATGAAACTTTCTAACATTAGCAACCAGTTGGAAAGTGGTTTCCTTCAGAATTTTTGGATTACCACTGATGCAATTATGTCTACGTTCGTGATGCTACACAGCTATGTTTACATGTTATTTGTATTTTGCTCCCGATATCGAATTTGTTAGTATTGTCCACCTCTTTTTACTTATTTATTTCTTTTTGAGTGGTCTTGAAAACTTTTGAATGCTGTTTCACTATTTGTTATTAGATAGAATATCTAACTAAAATTTAACCTTGTTGCTGATCTCCATTTCGAACATGGAAAGGCTCGAATGTCTAAGAAAATCAACTTCCTGTGTGATAGGTATTGTGGTTGCTCGTGTAGCATACTTGCACATTACGTCTTCCTCCATTTCCCTACCTCTGTGGTTATCAAACATTCAACCGTCCTGTGTATGGCGGTACTTTTCATGTGGGGGTGCTGTCAGCATGATTCTGCTCAAGGTGGTTGCTGTGACGTCACTATGTGACAAGGAAAATATATAAACATCACTGTTTACATCCGAAGCTACACATCAATAGGAGAGCTTTTTCTCTATATTCTTCCTGTGAACATCCTGTATTTCAAATTACGTATGCGGTGTCACTGGTTTATTTGAAAATTAAATTTCAGTAAAGCCCGTTGTATGATGATTGCTTTCCATACCCAGATTACGTACAACACACCAGTCACACTTAGTAGGGGGGTAAATATCCATCGGTTTTGTAATAGGTGAGTTTCTCCAAGCTGCTCCATGCTTCCCTGAAGAGCTTTCTTCTATCTTTCTGTATGTGAAGTATGTTTGTCACAATTGTATGCGAAGTCTACCAGGTGTAGCCCCATACTTCCATTGGGGGCGTTAGCTATTCGCTGGTCATGCTATCGTAGCACGACTGGCAACACGCCCTCAAAGCAGTATATCCGCCAGTATCTCTCGCTCTCCTACTCTCTCTCTCTCTCTCTCTCTCTCTCTCTCTCACTGTCTCTCTCTCTCACTCTCTCTCTCTCTCTCTCTCTCTCTCTCTCTCTTACCTTTCAAACCTCTCAGAATTTCTCCTGCATAACTTTCACGACCAACACTTGTGAAAGAAAGGATTTTTCAGAGACCTGGCCTAGCCACAGAGTAGGGATACAGGTCGGGAATGAATTATCACTCTGTAATTAAGTGTGTGCTGATTTGAAACTTTCTGGAAGAGTAAAGCTGTACGCCGGATCGGAACTCCTCTGGGAACTTTTCTTTCTTTTTGGAGTGCTAGTCGCGGAAGGTATGCAGGAGATGTGAGAAGTTTCGAAGACAGCGGCGGAGCTACAGCTGTGGCAGAGATGGAGAGATGGGAGGGAAAGGGAAGCTGCGAGTCAAAGGCAAAGGTCTCAGGTTAGAGCGTTTAAAAAGTTTAAAAAGAGTGCACATTCCGTTCAAGAGTGAAAATTCATTCTGGAAACGAGTTTTTAACTTTACATTTGTTATTTTCACATTACACTTTCAACTGCCAACGTCCTTTGGCTCTTTTCTTCGCTCTTAGTTTTCAGTCCTGTCACGTCTCGAAAAACAAAGTAGCCAGTTCTACCTTAGTGGTAGTCTTGTCCTATCCTGTAGAACAGGGCTATCAACTTTTTATATTACATGTGCCATATTAGAAGAAGGCTAATCAGATCAGATAATATACTTACCATTTTACATTTCATATACGAGATTTCATAAATAATTTTATATACAAATAATTAAAAAAACTTAAATGAATGAGACATATGACTTTGAATTTAGGAAACTAGTGTATGAATATCATTCTCAAGGATTTCATCTGAGATTTTGATTCTATTTTTACTCTTTATGTGCTTTACTCCTGAAAATAATATTTCACAAACATAGATGGTTCCAAACAAAGATGAGACACGTAACGCACAACTGTGCAGCAAAGGATATTCTTCTCTATGCAGCTGTGAAATGTATGACGAGATAAAAGAAATAATTCAGGTAGTGAAGGGAGACGAAAATTTAATAGTCATGGGTGACTGGAATTCGTCAGTAGGAAAAGGGAGAGAAGGAAACATAGTAGGTGAATATGGATTGGGGGGAAGGAATGAAAGAGGAAGCCGCCTTGTAGAATTTTGCACAGAGCATAACTTAATCATAGCCAACACTTGGTTCAAGAATCATAAAAGAAGGTTGTATACCTGGAAGAATCCTGGAGATACTAAAAGGTATCAGATAGATTATATAATGGTAAGACGGAGATTTAGGAACCAGTTTTTAAATTGTAAGACATTTCCTGGGGCAAATGTGGATTCTGACCACAATCTATTGGTTATGAACTGCAGATTGAAACTGAAGAAACTGCAAAAAGGTGGGAATTTAAGGAGATGGGACCTGGATAAACTGAAAGAACCAGAGGTTGTAGAGAGTTTCAGGGAGAGCATAAGGGAACAATTGACAGGAATGGGGGAAAGAAATACAGTAGAAGAAGAATGGGTAGCTCTGAGGGATGAAGTAGTGAAGGCAGCAGAGGATCAAGTAGGTAAAAAGACGAGGGCTAATAGAAATCCTTGGGTAACAGAAGAAATATTGAATTTAATTGAAGAAAGGAGAAAATATAAAAATGCAGTAAATGAAGCAGGCAAAAAGGAATACAAACGTCTCAAAAATGATATCGACAGGAAGTGCAAAATGGCTAAGCAGGGATGGCTAGAGGACAAATGTAAGGACGTAGAGGCTTGTCTCACTAGGGGTAAGATAGATACTGCCTACAGGAAAATTAAAGAGACCTTTGGAGAGAAGAGAACCACTTGTATGAATATCAAGAGCTCAGATGGCAACCCAGTTCTAAGCAAAGAAGGGAAGGCAGAAAGGTGGAAGGAGTATATAGAGGGTTTATACAAGGGCGATGTACTTGAGGACAATATTATGGAAATGGAAGAGGATGTAGATGAAGACGAAATGGGAGATAAGATACTGCGTGAAGGGTTTGGCAGAGCACTGAAAGACCTGAGTCGAAACAAGGCCCCGGGAGTAGACAACATTCCATTTGAACTACTGATGGCCTCGGGAGAGCCAGTCATGACTAAACTCTACCATCTGGCGGACACGATGTATGAGACAGGCGAAATACCCTCAGACTTCAAGAAGAATATAATAATTCCAATCCCAAAGAAAGCAGGTGTTGACAGATGTGAAAATTACCGAACTATCAGTTTAATAAGTCACAGCTGCAAAATACTAACGCGAATTCTTTACAGACGAATGGAAAAACTGGTAGAAGCCGACCTCGGGGAAGATCAGTTTGGATTCCGTAGAAATGTTGGAACACGTGAGGCAATACTGACCTTACGACTTATCTTAGAAGAAAGATTAAGAAAAGGCAAACCTACGTTTCTAGCATTTGTAGACTTAGAGAAAGCTTTTGACAATGTTAACTGGAATACCCTCTTTCAAATTCTGTAGGTGGCAGGGGTAAAATACAGGGAGCGAAAGGCTATTTACAGTTTGTACAGAAACCAGATGGCAGTTATAAGAGTCGAGGGACATGAAAGGGAAGCAGTGGTTAAGAAGGGAGTAAGACAGGGTTGTAGCCTCTCCCCGATGTTATTCAATCTGTATATTGAGCAAGCAGTAAAGGAAACAAAAGAAAAATTCGGAGTAGGTATTAAAATTCATGGAGAAGAAGTAAAAACTTTGAGGTTCGCCGATGACATTGTAATTCTGTCAGAGACAGCAAAGGACTTGGAAGAGCAGTTGAACGGATTGGACAGTGTCTTGAAAGGAGGATATAAGATGAACATCAACAAAAGCAAAACGAGGATAATGGAATGTAGTCAAATTAAGTCGGGTGATGCTGAGGGAATTAGATTAGGAAATGAGACACTTAAAGTAGTAAAGGAGTTTTGCTATTTAGGGAGTAAAATAACCGATGATGGTCGAAGTAGAGAGGATATAAAATGTAGACTGGCAATGGCAAGGAAAGCGTTTCTCAAGAAGAGGAATTTGTTAACATCGAGTATAGATTTAGGTGTCAGGAAGTCGTTTCTGAAAGTATATGTATGGAGTGTAGCCATGTATGGAAGTGAAACATGGACGATAACTAGTTTGGACAGGAAGAGAATAGAAGCTTTCGAAATGTGGTGCTACAGAAGAATGCTGAAGATAAGGTGGGTAGATCACGTAACTAATGAGGAGGTATTGAATGGGATTGGGGAGAAGAGACGTTTGTGGCACAACTTGACTAGAAGAAGGGATCGGTTGGTAGGACATGTTTTGAGGCATCAAGGGATCACAAATTTAGCATTGGAGGGCAGTGTGGAGGGTAAAAATCGTAGAGGGAGACCAAGAGATGAATACACTAAGCAGATTCAGAAGGATGTAAGTTGCAGTAGATACTGGGAGATGAAGAAGCTTGCACAGGATAGAGTAGCATGGAGAGCTGCATCAAACCAGTCTCAGGACTGAAGACCACAACAACATGCAGCTGTGATTTGTAAAAGTCCAAGATACGTGATTAAACGGTTATTTTGTTGGATGTGGGACTGTAACTCTGTGCATTCGATCTGAAAATTTTCTGGCAACCTGGTCTCTCACCTTTATTTAAATATAAACACGTTGGGAATAATGCAGCACTATCTACTGCTTGTTAGCATCGGTTGAGTGTAGTTAGAAGACGATGACTTCCAACTTTACCGAAGATACTGACTAGAGATGGGGGCAAAGTTGTTGCGGCCAGACAGTACAGTACGACCACGCTGTTAGTATTGTACTTGCGAACAACGCATAGTTCACGAGTAAATAGAGAATACACGTCCACAAATTTCGTACATTACTAATAAGCTATAACAAAATGGAATGAAACTGCGACTGATTGAGTGATGTCTGCTATCTACTGTGGGTGGACTGGAAGGGGAAAGAGCATAGTGACCGCAGCGGTCCGCCATTAAGTGCAGCACCAACACGTTTCGATTTGTACTTAATTCCTCCTTTGTTAGAAATTTCATACGAAAGTTAAAAGATTTTGTGAAAGCCCATTATACACTGAGGGAGCAAAGAAACTGGTATAGGCATGCATATTAAAATACAGAGATGTGTAAAAAGGCAGAATACGGCGCTGCGGTCGGCAACGCTTCAATTGGATGTTATCAAGATTTAAATGAGTTTCAACGGTGTTACAATCGGCGCACAAGCGATGGGACACAGCATCTCCAAGGTAGCGATGAAGTGAGGATTTTCCCGTTCGACCATTTCTCGAGAGTATCGTGAAAATCATGAATCCGGTAAAATGTTACATCTCCGACATTTCTGCGGCCGGAAAAGTTTCTAAAAGAAAGAGACCAACGATGACTGAAGAGAATCTTTCAGAGTGACAGAAGTGCAACCCTTCCGCAAATTGCAGGAGATTTCAATGCTGGGCCATCAACATGCGTCAGCGTGCAAGCCATTCAACGAAACAACATCGATATGGGCTTTCGGAGCCGCAGGCCCACTCGTGTACCCTTGGTGACCGCACGACACAAAGTTTTACGCCTCGCCAGGGCCCTTCAATATCGACATGGACTGTTGATGTCTGGAAACATGTTGCCCGGTCGGACGAGTCTCGTTTCAAATTGTGTCCAGTGGATGGCGCGAACGGACAACCTCAAGAATACATGGACCCTGCATGTCAGCAGAAGACTGATCAAGCTGGTGAAAGCTCTGTAAAGGTGTGGTGCGTGTGCAGTTGGAGTGATTTGGGACCCCTGATACGTCTAGATACGACTTTGACACGTGACACGTGACACTGCAGCCTGTCATGTCCATTGTGCATTCCGACGGATGTGGTCATTTCCAGCAGGGCTATGCGACATCCCACACGTCCAGAATTACTACAGAATGGCTCCAGGAACACTCTTCTGAGTTTAAACACTTCCACAGGCCACCTAACTCCTCAGACATGAAGATTATTGAGCATATCTGGGATGCCTTACAGCGTGCTCTTCAGAAGAGGTCTCCATTCGCATTCCATAGATATATATATGGACTGCCATGAAGGTTTCATGGTGTCCGTTCCTTCCAGAACTACTTCACACGTTAGTCGAGTCCATACCACTTCGTGTTACGACACTTCTGACTGCTCGCGGGGACCATACACGATATTAGGCAGTTTTATCAGGTTCTTTGGCTCTTCAGTGTAGAAATGTTCATGTTCACATGTAGCAATGTATATGATGTCAAATTAAACCTGTCCTAACAGAATTACACTACTGTCAGATACGTACCGTTGGCAATAAATGTATTCAGAATTAATGTTTGCAACTTCTATCAATTAATAAAGATTAGAGCTATGGTGAAAAATGTTCTCTATGACAATTGTACAGAAATAAAGCATAATTTTCTTGTATTTCCTTAAATTATTTTCAGTATATATCCCTATATCTTTAGTTTCGCATTGAGAACTGAAATAGCTGCTAGATAACAGACCAGCACGTCTGACAGATTGGCCGAATAAGAACGAGACAGCGATTCAAGTATAGCACAGGAGACAATGTTAAGAACAGGTTGGGCCCAAGGGCGCCAGCAAGTTTTCATGTCACTAGGTGTAAAATATTTTCCCCACGTATGTATTTCAGAAATATTGACGATGTTCTTATGTGCACATCATTTTCCCCTGTTTGTTTACAAACAGTACAGTTATAGTAAAACCTGTCTGGACTTAAAAGAATTTATGTTGTTATCTGCTGATCCCGTCATAAGCCCTGATGTCTTCATTAATCGTTTTCGTGCCTTTAAACGCTTTATATGGATGACATTTCCCATTTTGCGTTTCTGAACCAGTACCACAAGATTCAACATCAGTTTCACTTGAAACAGATATTCGAAGTTATTACATAACTAATTGTAGAACATTATCTCACTTCTGACAGCTTTATCCAAAATTATTGAAAAAGTAATGTATTAAAGGGTAGCATCACACATTTGTAAAAGTGAAGTACCAACAAAATGTCAGTTTGCTTTTTTCAGAAAGGTTTTTTAACAGAAAATGCTATACATACTTTCACTAATCAAATTTGAAATGCATTGAATAAACGAACATCACCGATTGGGATATTTTCTGATCTCTCAAAGGCCTTTCACTGTGTGAATCATGAAATTCTTAGAGATATGCTTAATTATTATGGTGTGAGTGGGACAGTGCACAAAAGGTTTAATTTATATCTAATCAAATGAATGTAGAAGGTTAAAATTAACAATACAGGTCGTGTGCAAAGTTAGCAGAGTCCTCTAACTGGGGTCATATCAAGAATGGTGTCCCACAGGGTTCAGTCTTCGGCCCCTTATTGCTCTTATTATACATTAATGACTTGCCACTCTGTATTCATGAAGATGCAGAGTTAGTTCTTTTTGCTGTTGATACAATAATAGTAATCACACCCAACAAACAAGAATTAGATTAGGATAATGTAAATAATGTCTTTCAGAAAATTATTAAGTGGTTCTCTTCAAATGGGCTCTCACCAAATTTTGAGAAAACACAGTATATACAGTTTTGTACAGCAAATAGCATAATACCATTGAAAAATGTAGACTATGGAGAAGTCTGTTGCTAAAGCAGACGTTAAAAATTTCTGGGTGTGTGCATTGATGATAAATTGAATTGGAAGAAAAACATCGATGGTATGCTGAAACGATTAGGTTCAGCTGCTTACACTATTAGGATTATTGGAAGTTTGGTGATAAATATATCAGTAAATTAGCCTACTATGCTTATTTTCGTTCACTTCTTTCATATGGCAATATATTGTGGGAAATTCATCATTATGAGAAAAAGTATTCATTGCACAAACTCGTTTAATCAGAATAATAGCTGGAGCCCACCCAAGATCACCTTGCAGACATTTATTTAAGGAACTCGGGATATTCACAGTACCTTCGCAATACATATGTTCACTTATGAAATTTGTTTTTAATAGTCCATCCCAATTAAAAAATAACAGTGAAGTGCATAGCTACAACACTAGAAGAAAAGATGTTCTTCACTATACTTGGTTAAATCTGTCTTTGGCACACAAAGTGGAGAATTATGCCGCCACAACAATCTTTAGTCATTTACCAAATAGCATTAAACGTCTAACGGATAGTCAATCAACATTTAAAAACAAATTAATATAATTTCTGAATGACAACTCCTTCTACTTAATAGATGAATTTTTAGATATGAAGTAGTAACTGTAAAAAAAATTATTATTTTGTGTAAATAAAACTTATATTAAAGTAACACATCATTACAAAATGTCATAATGATGATCTATAGAACAAATATTAATGTATGTATGTATATGTATTGTTAGTTGTGTTCAACATAGCTTTCACCGCAATTAAAGTAATTTTGACCAATTTTACAGAGTTCAGCGAACCGACACTTTTTTTTAGAATTGTTTATTTTAACTCCAGTTGCATGATATCGCCAGCCAAGATATAGATGCTGCAAGTGCTACCGTATGTAGCCCTGCGGCGAGTAGTACACGCCATGCACTTCATTAGGATTACTGAGTTTCATCGCATATACATATAGCATATTCGTCACTCACTCATTCGGCAAGTTCATGTCATTTTATTAAAGCTTATTAGTAATGCACGGAGTTTGTTGACGTGTAATCTCTCTTTACTTATGAACTACGCGTTGTTCGCAAGTACAATTACGACCGTAGAAAGATCAATATAATTTTCCATTTTTCGTCATATAGATACCACACTGAATTTAATTTTTCAGGGATGAAATAATTTTTAAGATTTTGGGTCCTTTATACTTGTTTAAAGTCCATATATGACATAACGGTTCATTCTTTCAGTGTTGGCAAGAACGACCAATTGTTTAGAAAGAACCACAGAATGCTGCTGAGGAATAGTGCTCTATGAAGTTTACACAGCAATTTTCGTGCGTCTTTAGAAGAATAATACTTCTTGAATAATAGAATGACCAGGGACATTTTACTCCTAATTTTTGCAATTTCAGTTTCTACCTCCTATAAAGTTTTTCAATAATATAGTTCCTTTCATAAGTCAAGTTACATATCTATATCATTTATACGTCACTTCGTCGATATTTGGAGGTTATTTTAGTATTAATTTTACACATAAAAATTCGTAATATTCGTAAGTGACATCACGCTGGGCGCAGCTGGCACCCTCCTGCTGGCGTTCCTCTATGTATCAGTGGGACAAGATCATTTTCAAATTGAAAATTGTCAATTTTTATAGCTTTACGTAAACGGGTATTTATCTGGTCACCTGATAGATGCTCACTTCTTTGGCCCCATTGATTTTTGCTGTGGGCCGCATACAGCTCTCTGGTTCAACAAACCTGCTGTAGAATCCACAGTTACACTTCAAGGTGCAATGTACTGGAATTGTTTCTTCCGGAGATTTTGAAAATGACGTTCCGTATCAAGTCACGTTTTTCTACAAGTCCCGAAAAAGTGTTATTTAAAACTAATTTAATATTTATGGCATTGCTGTAAGTTAACATTTTTTGCACCTAAAACTGAGATCCGCTGAAGGGAAAAATATGTATAGGGAGTAGAGGAATCAAACTTATGTGCAAAACTTAACAGTGCACTCATCTAACATTTACCACTGGAGTTTACTAACGGCGTAGTCACACGTCACATTAGCTGTTGGGATCCACAATTTCATGGTTAAACTTACAGGAGTATACCATAATCTTCCTGTGCAAACGTATCCGTCGTCAGTGTGAGTTGCCTCCCTACGCTGCAACATAGATTTAACGTACGATATTGATTCACTTTGTTCACTTCTCCTGCTATAAGCTAGCTTTGTTCTCACCTAACCGCATAACGTTGATGCCAAATTTGTTTCCTCTCAGTAAATTGATTTATTGGACGTTTTACAAAATAGTCTGGAACAAGTAGTAGAACTGATGGGTTTCTACGTACATTATGACGTTATTCACCTCCGTAGCTGGGCGGTCAGCGCAACTGACTGGGATCCGTGTCCCAGTGCTGTTGCTGTCAGCGACTTCTTTTCCTTGGTGGGAGGACTGGTAAGGGATGCACTTATCCTCGTGACACCGACTGAGGACCTACTCGACCTTTCAGTAGCGGTTCCAAGGCCGAGAAACGCAGCGACCGGGAGACTGAGACAGGCTCGGTTGCTGACTCTGTGTACCGCCGTACAGCGTGCTGTGACACAATAGGCAGTGAATCACATGGCGGTCGGCTGGGTTCCATTGGGCCCTCTAAGCACACGACGTGGAATCTTTTGTCAGTGATCATATTTTTTCGGTCAGCAGTCTTCCGACAGGAATGATGCAGTCTCGGAATGAGTTCCTCTCCTGTAACAAATTCCTCATCTCGGATTACCACTTGCAAACTACGTCCTCAATTTTTTGCTGGATGTACTCCAATCTCTGTCATCTTTTACAGTTTATGCTTTCTACAAATTCTGCTAATACCTTGGAAGTAATCCCCTGATGTCTTAACAGATGTCCTATCATCCAGTGCCTTCGTTTCGTCAGCGCTTTGCTCGCCGATTCTCCGGAGAACTTTCCCACCCCTCTCCTTATCAGTCCATTTAATTATCAATATTCTTCTGTGAAACCTCGTGCCAAATGGTTAGATTGTCTTCTTTTCCCAAAGTCGATGTCTCCAAACCTTTTTATCAGAAATTTCTGAGAGAAATTGTTTTATACTAGCAGACTTGTCTTGGCAAGAAATGCCCTTTTTGGCAGTATTAGTCTGATTTTTGTGTCTTCTTGGCTCCGACCGGCATTGGTTACTTTGCTAACTAGGTAGCAAATGCCTCAACTTTATCTACTTCGTAATCATCGTTCATGGTTTTAAATTCTCGCTCTTCTCATTTTTGCTGCTTCTCATTACTTTCTCCTTTCTTAGATTTACTCCAATTCATATCCTGTACTAATTAGAGTGTGTGTTCAATATACTCAGAAGATCCTGTAATTCTTCTTCACTTTCACTGAGGTTATCCATGTCATCAGCAAATCTCGTCATCGATATCCTTTCACCTTGTGTTTTAATCCAACTCTTGAACGTTTCATTCACTTCCCGTAGTTGCTTTTTCAATGTCTGCATTGTACAGTATGGGAGAAAGACTATATCACTGTCTCATTCCCTTCTTAATCCGAGCGGTTCGTTCTTGATTTTCCACTCTTATTATTCCCTCTTGGCTTTTGTATATATTGTATTGCCCGTCTTTCCCTATAGCTTACCGCCTCAGGACTTCGACCATGTTCCATCATTTGACACTGTCGAATGCTTTACCCAGGTCGACACAACCTACGGATGTGTCTTGATTTTGCTTTAGTCTCGCTTCCATTACCAACGGCAATGTCAAAACTGCCTCTCTGGTCGCTTTACCTTTCTTAAAGGCAAACTGATCGTCATCTAACACATCCTAAATTTTCCCTTCCATTCTTCTCTATATTTTTCTTGTCAGCATTAGCTGTTAAGCTGATTGTGGGGTAATTTTCGCACTTGTCAGCTCTTGCTGTCTTCGGGACTGTATCAGTTTCTCCGAAACTTTATCGTAAGATACATTCAACAACTAACGTCAGTAGTTGTTTTGTTGTCACTTTTCCCAATGAATTTAGAAACTGGAATAGAACGTTATCCATCCCTTCTGCCTTACACGTTCTTAAGTCTTCCCAAGGTCTTTTAAATTTGGACTCTAATAATAGGTTCCCTATCTCTTCAATATTCAATCCTGTTTCTCCTGGGACAAATCTTCCACTCATAGAGATGATAAGTGTTCTCTTTCCACTTACCCGTTCTGTTCTCTGCATTTAACTGTACTAATTCAATTGAACTCTTAATTTTACCACCCTTGCCTTTAATTTCACCTAATGTTTCGACTGTCCTTCCGATGATCATTTCCTTTTCGATTTGTTTACATTTTTTATGCGATTCCCTTCAGAAGATCAGAACGGGAGACTGATCCAGAAGCCTTTTTTAATTATAGACCACATGTCCTGTGGACACATGTCATGTGTACACTGGTCCAGAAGCCTTTTTTAATTATAGACCACATGTCTTGTGGATACATATTATGTGTCTTTAATGCTGGGGTTTCCATTGCCTTCTGCATCCTCATGCAGTTCATCATTGCTGATTGTCCCACCTTTAGGGTAGTTCCGCAGTTCAAGGGCAAGAAAGTGACTTTAACCTCTGTCCGCTCTTTCACCCTCTTCGGCAAGGTCGTTGGGTGAATGAAGATGACTGCTTATGCCGGAGGTTCTCAGCTCCTATTGCTGAATATTTTTATGCAGAATTTAAGTGCTGACGGATTTAGAACCCAGGACCAAGGATGTTTTGATTACCAATCAATGACGCCACACGTACACCACTGATTAACGTAGTGTTCGATAGTACACTGTAGCCAGGTGATATACGATTTCCATTATACAGTAGTTCTAGGTCCTAGATAAAATTTTGTGTACGTTATATAATTTAACAACAGGGATTTTAATGCACTGACTCATCCTCTTCTGTAATTTTCAACCCAGGTACTATTTGTTTCGATTGCACAGTCTTTACCTAGGAGCTCAGATCTCAGAATCATTGTCCTGCTCAGGCTAACTCCAGGCAAAAAGGATTTTATAAAATGAATAACTTTAAAATGCGTAACGTTATGGTAGAAGAAACTTTCATAGCTCCTTTGAATGTGAAGGCTCGCACACAAACATGACTTCCGAAAATGAATTAAACACCATGTGAAAAGTAACCAAACAAAATAACAAGTACTGGGTCAGAAAAAAATAAAAATGACCAATAACAAGCGAATCAAAATATACTCTAAGACAGAAAAGAACATACTACTGATGTGGGTTACCAACACAAGTACAAGGATAGCGTACCAATAGGGACAAGAAAGGAGACATGAAGGGCACCAAAAACAGGAATAACAATCATCCATTTATTGCACCATTGCACACGCACATCATGATATATGAGACATTTTAATTGCCATACTCAAATCTATTATGACAAACAATATGTATCACGAAGGGCACACACAATGGAGTTTAAGAAATTACAAAGGCACAACAACTCCGCTATGACAAACAGAGTGCATAATGAAGGCCGCATAATTTTACCAATGTAAGAAATTAAAATAATACTAGCATAAAATTAACTAAAATGGCTTGAAAGAAATATTTATGAGAAGAACACGACTGGGCCGCTAGGGAGGAGGCAACGCAATACTTAACTCAGGTGCACCAAAACAAACAACCGACACCAGGCAGCGCCAACAAGGGACACGTAAGGCACGTAACTACTCTCCCCGTTGCGGTTCCGCTCGTTCCACCCAAGTAATAGCTACCTGAAACATTTTAGTACTTGGAACAGTACACCAGTGATCAGTAAATTAAAAAAAAAAACAATGACATAAAATACAATAATTTAAGTAAATCACATCATATGACTATGAGCTTAATGTCTTTCGGTAATTAACATATTACGAGACAGGTAAAGGGGCAAGTGACGCTATTACATCTTCCGTAATTAAACTACTAAATTTCTCAGTATCCAAGTTGTAATTAACGCAACAAGAATTAAATCATTTAAGTGATAATGTTACTTTAAAATAATAATACAATCATTTCATACAGCAGAGGACCAAGAATGGCCCGATCAGTACTCCCTAGTGAAGCAGTTCACACAAATGGTACTCCACGGCTCCGAGCACACAGCCCCATACAAAATGCAACACAACTACAGCGACCTGACGTACGACCAGAACCACCAGGCAGTAAACCAAAATCGTACTAAGCCAAAACAAGGACCGACTTTTAAAACAACGAGACCTAGCCCCGGCCGGACAACAGAACAAATGCCGGGAAATCCATAAGAAACCTCAGCCAACTTAATACCAAAACAACAATTTATGAACAATATGCAGAACACAAGACCTCTCAGTCCAAAGGCTTTCGTTTAGTCTTGAAGGTGGCTCCGACCTGCCTCCTGAGGTACCAAGCGTCGTACAGAGCGCCGAATCAAGCTTAACCTTCGTTAACGGAAAGCGGAAGCACCACAAGACAAAATAAACTCCAATCTAACTGCGCAAGGCAAACTCTAAGGAATGCCACTCGACGACTATCCACTTGAAGATCAAACATAAAACACCCAGCCGCTGAACGACGCACTTCCATCACCAGCGTCTAGTAGAGTACGGAGAGCAGCCTGCCCCATCTATAAACATCCATGGGACGGTAAACGAGGATAGCAATCCCTGCGACGGAGAGACAGGAGGACGAATTGACATCCCGCCGCACATAGAAGGTATTTCAAACTCAGGCTCGACAAACTACAACAGGCGAGATTTTGCTCCCCTTGCGAATCAAGTTAAACGGCACACCACGCCGCTGTCCACACTATTAACCGTAAAATCACGGTCCGGTCTTGTCTTCACGCCAAGGCAGCCACCTCTAAGCTCCTCACACGCCTCCAGCTAAGCTCCGGCCAGCGAACACACACGGAAACAACCGCCTAACGCCAAAGCGCCGTCTGAGTGAAAACTCAGCACCAAGATCGATACGGACTTGGAAATAAGCGAGCACCGTAACAACTACGAACAATTCATTCAAGTAAAACGGACTCTGGTAGACGTACATGTAAAGGCAAACAAATGATTACAATCTCTGAAGAAAACGGATGATTTATTCATGAGAAGGAGCATCACAAATTGAGCAGCTTTATATTGCGTTGATCTACCTCGTGCCCCTCAGTTATTCGGCTTGGCATTGGTCCGTGGGATTGTTGGATGTCTTCGTGAGGGATATCGTGCAAAATTTAGTCATATTGGCCAACGTCCAAATATCAAACTGGATGGAGGGCCCTGCCAAAGTGCTCCGAGATTTCTCAATTGGGGAGCGATCCGGCGACCTTGATGGTCAAGGTAGTGGTTTTCAAGCCCGAAGACAAGCAGTAGAAACTGTCGCCATGTGTGGGACGGCATTATTTTGTTGAAACACAAGCCCAGGATGACTTGCCAAGAAGAGGAACAAGACGAGGGGTAGCGCTGTGCTGGGAGGGTGCCGCGGATGACAACCAAAGGAGTCCACTATGAAATGAAATGAAATGGCACCCCAGACCATCGGACCTGGTTGTTGGGCTGTACGGCGAGCGACAGTCAGATTGGTATCGCACTACTGTGTGGGACGTCCCCAGACGCGTCTTTGGCCTGGAATCTCGTTGCTAGAGTAGAACTCTGTTCAGTGATGAGTCCCACTTCGAACTGAGGCCGACGACTAGCAAATATATATCTGGAGAAGCCCTGGTCAGCAGTGGGGTACCATCCTGACTGTCGTCGTCATACGGCTCACAGCCAGGAGTGATGGTCTAGGGACGATTCTTTTCATAACTGGACCCTCCAGATATCATCCGCTGCACTCATATACTACTCCGATACATAGACAATATTCTAAGGCCCGTTTTGTCGCTCTTCATAGCAAGGTATCCTTGACTTATATTTCAGGAACATAATGCACGTCCGTACAGGGCGAGAGTTTCAACTCTTGTCTCCTTGCCTGCCAAACTCTACATTGTCCAGCAACGGCGCCGGAAAGAGGAATGGGTTTCAGGTCCCATCGACATCGAGGTCATTAGAGGCGGAACGCAAGCTCGTATTGTATCAAGGATTAGAAAGGAAATTGGCCGTGTCCTTTCAAAGGAACCGTCCCGGAATTTGCAGAGAGCGATTCAGTGAAATAATGGAAAACCTAAGTCTGCATAGCCCGACTCGGGTTTGAACAATCGTCCTCCAGAATGTGAATCCAGTGTGGTAGCTACTGCGCCATCTGGCTCGCTAAGGTCGCCGGATCCGTTCTCAGAACGTTTGGAGCATTATGGGCAGGGCCCTCCAACCTGCTCGGAAGTTCAAAGGTTTAATGCGCCAGTTGTACTAAATTGGGCAAGATATCCCTCAGCAGGACATACAACAACTCTGTGAATTAATCCCGAGTTAATAAATGCTTGCGTAAGGCCATACGTGGACCAACGCATTATTGATTTGCTCAATTTGTGAAGCTCTTTCTCGTGAATAAACCATCCAGTTTTTCTGAAACTGTAATCATTTGTTTGTTTGTACATGTATATTACATCCATTGGTTTCCGCCCTGGTCGGATAATTTTTTCGCGGTGCGTAGATTTTCTTTTAGAGTTTTATTCAATACTGTACCGTACTATTATTAAATTTCATATCAAACCATTATTAAACTTTGTCAGGTGTCAAGGCTTTGGCTTAATCTAGTTTAATTTCTAAGTACAGTGCCTTAAGAAGAAAATCACCATGCTGTGGGTAAAGGGGTCAAATCATATCAGGGGCAGTGACGTTATCGACGCTTTCGTTAACAGTGCAGTTCGCCGTTGGAAGAAGTCATTTGAATGCGGTCCTCACACAGACCTTTTCCACACACTACAGGTATTGCTCTGTATTTTCCTTTGCCATACCCCTAGTCGATTATCGCTACTTCTCTTGTCATTGTTTCGAGCCCGTTATTTGTTACTTGCGGGTTCCATGTCTCACGAAATTGGCACATTAAATTTATGTGGATAGTCGGTTTACTGAGAAGGTAATGAGGTTTCCCGAAAACCGTGCACGTGAGGTAAATTCGCAGGGTGACTTGTGATGTCGTGTTATCTTTTCCAAATGGAATTTTGTTCCTCAGGTAAATGTTCATTTACTGCTTCCTGAACATGGTTTCCACGGAGACAATACAGCCAGTGCTGTTGTCTTTGGTCTTTTGAAGGTCAGTTCGGAGGCCAACTGCTAGGGAAGCAACTCGGATCATTTTTGGCAGTTCTACTGTGTCGTCGCTCTAGAGGATGATACCTGCAAAGTAAAGATGGTTGAGACGTTTTCCATACTGATACATTTCTGTCCCCAAATTAGACTCTTTAACACAACCTCCAAAGTCGAGATCAGTAAATTGGTGAGATTGTGTCCCCTTGCGCGATGGTTCACGCGAGCCATTCCAGTGATCCAGCCATTGTTTATTTTCCCATGCAGAAAGGAATTATCGTAAATGTAGCAGATTAAGTTGCTATATTTGTAGTCAATGCGGGCTCTACTCATCGGCATCATTACTGAGCAGTTTTCGATCGTGTAAAACTCCTTCTGGTAGTCTATGAAGATCATGTGAAGTGAGACATTATACTCACTATATTTCTCTATCAGTATGCATATTGCTTCGTACTGTCAGTTGTACTGAAACCGTTTCTGAGTCCCGCCTCTTCGACTTGCTGGCAACGGTAAATTTTCTGAGACAGGTGGTTGGTAATCATTTTTGGCTGTTGCTTGTAAAAGATTCATCCACATCTACATCTACATTTACATCTACATCTACATGACTGTTGCGCAATGTACAATCAAGAGCCTCACACAGCGTTAATCTAACCACCTCTAAGTTATTACTTTGTCGTTCTAATGTCGAAAAACGTAGGAAAAAGGAATACATAAATCATTCGGTGCGAGCTCTGGTTTCGCTTATTGTATTACGATGGTAACTTCTTGCTAAGTTGATGAAAAACAACAAACTATTTTCGCTCTGGAAGAAGAAAGTTGGTAGCTCCCTTGCATCATATCCGTGACACCACCACCCCTATTTTGAGATAGTACAAAAGGCTATGCCCTTCTTGGACGTACTCAATGTATTCCGCCGCTTTTCTCTGATACGGATCCTACACCATAAAGCAATATTCGACATCTAGGAGACAAGCGAAGAGTAAATAATCTCTCTCGTAGACCTGTAACAAATCAAATGGATTCTTTTCCTATTTTTTCCATTTTCAAGCATATTTAAAAGTATTATTTTTATGAGAAAGTGCACAGTACGAGAAATCTCAAATATTGACTCAGAGCTTAGTCATTTAGACTTTATTAGCCGTCATACTCATTTGGTTAAATAAAATTTGCTGGACCTTATTATAGTTGTTCCTGTGTAAACATACCAAAAATGTATTTAAGTAAGAAAAGTATTTACATAGGTAACGATGAAAACATGTTAAAAGAACCGGACATTCATTTAGTTTCAAAGTAATTAGCATTCATAATAAAAAAAAGTTTACTGTAATAGAATACCTTTTGTTGGCAAAATAGTCAGCTTAATTATATGGCAGTTATTGTCGTACTAAATAGTCCACATTCATAAGAATCTACCTCCACTGTTCACATAATGAGAAATGTAAATTTTTAATTGTAACTTGCAAAACTCCAGCTAACAACGATAGATAAATTCATTTTTACTTATTGCAAACTAGTAAAAGGAACATTTTGAGAGGCATTTCAGTCACTCTGTGGTGGGTTATGAAACGAGCAAGATCAGTATTCGAATATGTTCCGCAGACGAGTTATCACAAATTACAACCTGTATGGCGGGCGAACGGAGCTTTATCTACATTTCATATGCAGCAGATCATTCTGTAATTCAGTGATTGTTTTTAATGATTGATTGTGCTCTTGCAGTTAATCCAAGGAACTGTGTTAACGGTTACTTATGCATTCTGCAACTTATGATTACAGAAATGGACTATTAACTGAGTCATTTCGAAATTATGCTTACTTTGCGTATGTTTTATGGATTGGTTAGAATATTAGATTATGAGGACAGTGACTTGAGAACGTTAATCAGTGACTGTGTTAAATAACTGTGTGACACACATAAATTTAGTGTCACTTCAATGTTAGGCTACTGCACTCGGACGATCACGTTATAGAATATCAACCGACCTACATATGTGGCCAGCTATTTATCTCTGCATAAATTATATTAGCCGAATGTAGATATGGCTACATAGCGTAGGTGGTGCAGTATGGAAGTGCTGTTAATGTATTTGGACTGTAAACTCGGTATGGACCATATTATTTGGAATAGCCTATTTCAGACAACCGCTTTTGACCCAGATTCGACGGAAGTGCAATTACCAACGGCGTATTAACAGAAAAATACGGCTACGCTTCATTTATTGCCCTGTGGTTTCGGAGCAATTTACACTGAAAATATCGTTTGCAGCAGGTATTTCGGAGCAATTTACACTGAAAATATCGTTTGCAGCAGGTATTAACACTATTCAGAGCGGAATTGAATTGACTGATGGACAGTGAAAAAACATTTTCATGTAGCACAAAAACTAATCGAAATTACTGGCGAACAGTGAAAGGAACAGTGCACAGACTAATTTTACGAACTGTGGTATCTTTCATTGCATGAATTTGTGCGTGAAGGCAGGTTCCACTAAGGAGGAAAGTTTGACCTACGAGAAACACAGTACCGTGTGACGTCACCAACGTCGACTTCATCTTGAAACGACTTCATCTTGAAATGCCATCGATCAGTGGGCAACAGATGCCACAGCCTGCGGCATGGCAGCCGACCGACGGGAGGTGACGCAGGTGTAAACACGATATGGAAAACAAACGTGAAGACTAGGAGCTGCAGCAGTTACCAGATGACGCATCGGCAACCGCAACTGCCGACAAAAAATTACCAAGGTAAAATCAGTTATATCATCGAGTGACAGCTGTTCGTCCAAAATGTGTAACATACAGGTTAAGTACATTTGTTTGGTGGTTAGAAGACAAGAAGTGCAAGAAAAAGGACAAAGAGTCATTGCTGATACAGTTAATGAAACAGCAGTAATGGCTTTTTAAAGACCTTAGGAGTATCATAAAGGAATATTTTGACAGTCTGGAATCAGAATCAAACAGTAGTATTGAATGTCCAAGTAGAGAGGAAGTCCAAGAGAATCAAGGCTGCTTCTAGTTCTGGTAGAAGATTATAAGTATATCTAGAAAAAGTTTGTAATGGTAATAGGAATGGTATTGGAAATCATTTTAAACATCCCAGGACAGATCATTATTTTTCCCAAAAGAATATGTGGAAAGTATATAACAATGTAGAATCTAAATTAGTTTCAGTGCAAGATAAACTGAATAGTATTCAGAGAGTAAATAGCAATGTGTGGGCCGAGTCTTGTATGATCTTGTTTCACTGTAAGATGTTTAGTGATTTGGTAGAGTGTGATGAAATCCATACTGTTGATGTTTTTATATCTGAAAAATTCAAGTATATGCCAGAAAACTGAAACGATAAAAAAAAAAAATATTTACTTCGTGAGGGGTTAGCAGTTTCTGGGAAGAATTATTTTTCAAGGAGTGCTTGTCTACTAAAGCGCAGAGCACGGGACAAATAAACTACAAAAAAGTACAGGTATGATTACAGGAGACATACCATTAAAGAATTTTGTCGGTACTGGTGTAACAAATTAAAGTATTCAAAAATTAACTATGTAGTAAGTTTGCAGCTGCGGGACTAGAGAGGAAACTGCCTCTGGAAATTTAAGAATTTGCTTTTAGTTGCCCCCAGAAAACAAATAAATGAATTTTTTAATTATCTGGAAAGAGCAGAGCGTGTAAAACCTGTGTCTGTGGCCTTAGAACTCAACTGTGAAATGATTACACAGTACACTGAATGAGTAGATCAGATACTGGTAGGAACCAGGGTTAGTATAGAGATTACTAGTCAGGAAACAAGAAAGAGCAACAAGTAGAAAGAACCTCGTTTCTGAGAATATCAATGTAAACAGTAGTAATAATGTAAGTGAAAACATAGATCATGTAATTTGCTGAGTAAAAGTGTCTCCAGCAGCATAAATTCTTTAATACAAAACAAAGTAGGTGTAACGACAGATCTAGGAAGTGTTTCAGTTGATCAGTAAACAGATGTCTGCGGAATAAAATGTCAGAATGCCAAGAAAAAATACAGACAGATAAATGAAGTAAAGCAGATGGAATATTTTCCTTTGTGATCACAATTGGTATAAGATGTAAAACAGATCAATATTGTTGATGATAAGGTGGTTTTTTTTACAGAGAATTTGGATGTAAATATTAATACAACTAAGGATACTGAAATAGAATGTGTGCAGACAATATACGAACCTGTTTGGAAAGTTAATTATTTGGAGCTGAATACTGGTGCCAAACGAGAAGATAAGCCATTCGTAGTTAGTAAGGATGCATACGAGGAGCAGTATATTGAGGCTGATGTAAATGTTGCAATAGAAACAGAATGTTGATCAGTACTAAATGAAATGGTCAGCCAGGTTGATGAGTTTGCTTAGGAGACTGTATGTAAAGCATTGTCAGTTACCAGTAATGTGAGTGAGTTCGAAATGACTGTACTAGAAGTAAACAAAATTGACCAATAATGTATGGGCGTGTGAGAAACTGGAAATATATGTGATACCGGTATGAATGGTTTTGTTAAACAGAAATTGTTGATGTGAATGTTGGTTTCTTGGCTGATTTTGGGTTAGAATGTCAGAAAGTAGTTAATGATGGAAAACACAAAATAGATGACAGTGTACATGAATTCGAGTGGAAGAAGCTGAAACTTTGATGGTTAACAATTATGAAGTATTGTGCAACTAATGAAATCAAATTTTTGTGACAACGATAATGAACAAATACGCAGAACAGAGCTGTTGATGTACTGTATTGGGATTTGAGCAAAAAGCTGTTCATATAGAAAGTGATACTTTTGATGATATTTCAGCAGGGTTTATGCAGTTAATAAATGATATTTTGGTCAAAATGGATGACAGTGTGCATGAATGACAGGATGAAGAGGAGTGTGAATCAACAGTTAGTGAAATAAATGTAAATTGGCTCCAGATAGAAGAATCTGAAGAGTGTGTGGTTGGAATGCCGTGCATGTAGGTAGTGAATGAAACTGTTGCAGAAAAAGACGAAGGTGCAGACAAAAATAATTTATTTCTACTGAGAGTAAAAGAATATTTCAGTTACCACTGATATGTGGGAGATTTAACCAACAGGAGTACCGATATTAGATAGCCAAAAAGTGGAAGTTTTATTTGATAGTGTTGAAGACAAAGATTGGTGTCGAATTAGGAATGAAACAAGAAAGTGATCAGACAAAGTTGTTATCAGTAAATGAACGAATTATTTTGTATAGCGCCAAAAATCCTCCAGTAGAACATGAAGCTCTAGAGTAAATTAATGATCAAAGATGATACAGGTAGATGTTGACATAAATACTGATATGATAGTAATCAGGAGATGAGTGCAGAAACAATGAAAGTAAATGATGTTAATATTCTTGATCTGGGGATTAATCAGAAAAATGTTTGTGTAATTACTATCTTCTTCATGGAACAGGAGTGTGTACAGTTACTGAATGAGTGTATTGATGAAGTTAATTATCATAATGATAGAAAATGTAAATCTACAGAAATCAATAGCAAAGTATGTAATATGCAATTAGTTAAAGTCAATGTAGATAGTGTTGTATTGAAGTGTCCTGCTGTTGAAAACAGAAAGGTTGTTGAAGCAAAGAAGTAGCTGCTATTTTCCAAATATTGCAAGTTGATGCTGAGGTAAACAGTATGATGAGTGTAGTATGACCATGAAGAAGACAGATTTCAGAAAAGATTTTCATTGTAAATGGACAAAAATTTTTTTCGGTACATTAGTAACTGTTATTACTCTTCTATTTACTGGATGCAAAATAGTCAGTGGATTTGTGTGAAATGAGAACAGAGTGAATGGAAACTTTGTTTTTTGCACTGTTCTGGCAAATGATGTGAAATGTGAACTTTGGTTTTCAACTAATTATATAAAATTAGATGGTAGAGCTGGGGGTTCAATTTTCATATTTACTTCTGTTTTGCAGTGGTTTGGTGGATGTTCTGCAAGACAGATGTTGTTCTGAAGCCCAAAATGTAAAATTAGGTAGAAGACTGTGTAGAAAATTAATAATTAATAGTAATAAATGAGTATGGGATTCAGTGTTCTGTACTGAATTTACTATGTGTCGATAATGCTTATTGCAGCTGTTTGTTTCATCCTTCCTGAATCACTCAATTTCTTCTGTTATTTTGTGTGTAAGCAGAAAGTTAGTTAGTAATTGCCTTCACTTTTGTGTGCTTTATAGTATAGTAGATATTTGAGTAGTTTGTACTGTTAGTTTATATTTGACTAGTGAGTATACATAATGGAGCAGTAGGAGAACAGAAGGGAGGACAGCATACAATTCATCTATGGTACCAGTACTTGGTAAAATTGGTGAGGTGTTGTATTTATTTTGATTTAAAGGTGAGGATAATTTTGTTTCATCATTCATAAAATTTTGTCAGCCAGAAGGTAAGATGAATAGAAAAGAGAGTTATGTCAAAATATGTGAAAAATGTGAAAGTATCTGAAAATTGTAACCAAAATAACAATCCTATGTATTAGGAATTTGGGCAGTAGTAGAAGGAAAGAAAAGGAATATATCTGAAATATGTGGCTTCATACTATTTGTGATAACATACATATTTTGGTGATTAAGGAAGTTATTTATGGAGAGGTTTGTCCAATTGTGTGAAAAAGTCATGATACAGCCCTTCTGGCTTGGTATAGTGGAATAAACTCAATATGCAGTTGCCAACAGTAATGCTTGTGGACTGGAGAAGGAAGATTTATATCTGTATTACGCTACAGGTTTCAGAAATTAAACTTACATGATGCAATGTACTGAAGTAATTATCTTTGAAATTGACATTTTTTCTTTCATGAGAGTAAAGTCTGGATATAATATCAGGATTTGTTAGTGTGGAGTGTGGTTCTGTAGATTAAATTTTGGCGTTTGAGAAGCAAATCAGGTGTTTAATATTAGAGAATTGAATAGTGAGGTAATAATGAAGATATAATGATGCATCAACAAAATAACGAAGTGATGGTGAAAATTAATGTGAAATGTGTTATGGTATTAATGGTTAAAGAGACTCTCTTTACAGTATGGTAATAATTGGGAATGCATTCCTCTAGATATCAATGTCAGGATTGGAAGTGACAATGCAACTAACAGGCATTAGTGAGCAATGTAATTATACTTCTAAACTGGCAGGTATAGTCTTCTTATAATGAAAACCTATTTGATCTAGGTAACTTTTGGTACTATTTATATGTGCAGGTTATGACACTGAAAATGGAATCTTGAGAGAAAGAATAATATTTTGCTGAAGTACTGGTTGTATACTGATGCATATTAGGATTTACATGTTTTTAAAAATTTATATTTCTTTTCTGGATAATGACTCACTTATATTTTGCTCATTAACTGATGACAATATTTCAGGAGTTATGTGAATATTTTGACAAGAGTAAGTAATTTAATAACATTTTATCAATACCATGAAGATTTAAGTTTCAGGAAGGTGGTGTTAAATTTGAGGTAGTTAGTATCGTGTTTGACACAGTGTCAATCCTATGAACTTAATTTTGCTACCAATTATGTAATTTTATTTTGGTTATGGTTATGTTCAACTTGTAATGTGGAAAACATGTGCTTCATCATTTGAAACATAATTTCAGAACAGTAAGACAAGTGCTGGAATGTATGGAACAGATTCATTCTCTTTATACGGTATTATTTTTGTAAGTAAACTATTGTAACATTGTGGTACAAAATGAATATGTTTTTCAAAAAAGAAACATTCTCTTATGGGTATACTTATGATTATTATTGGTGCATCAAAGTTGTATACTTGGATTTTGCTTTCTCTATACAATGATGGGGGATAACCACCACCAAGAACACTCACGAAACTGGAAACTGGGAGGCAACCATTTGCACATGTGAAACGTGTGAACCCAACTTCATCTAAGCATAACAGTGACAAGAGTAACAGGTGTAAAAACAATCAGCAAAAGGACAGGAAGCTGAGGAATTTCTTCCTTGGGTAAAACACAAAATGTGTTACATTTTCTAGTTGTTTCTTATTTTCTTCGTTTTCCTCTGTACTATGTAGCTTCTGCATGACAGGAACAAACTTTTGACATTGAAATATATTTTTCTATATGGTATATAACTTTGAAGCTGCTTGTAATGCGTAGGATTTGAACATCTTTTAATTTCTTGTATTAGTGGTTTATGGTTGATTTAGGTAACCAAATTATTTTTGAATCTGTATGGCTGAATTATTTAGCAAAATTTTGTGGGTTTTTGTTTAAACATTAGGTTATACAGTCAGCTATTTCGCAAATATCTGTCTTATCTAATGTTAAGCAGGTGAATTCTTTAGAGCTGTTATGTTTTTCTCCAATCCCCCAACAAAATATTGTTCAATTATTTTCAAAAGTTATTTTTGTGACGAAACAAGCAGAACCAAAAATCTGAGAAATGAACTTGATTTTGTTGTCCATCACATTCATTTGGTGTCATTACACAAACTAGAAACTGTGTTAATTAGAAAATACTAGTAATATAAAACTTCATTTTCTCTGTTCCTATGTAAACATGTGTCCAGATGCAAGCTTCCAGAAGAAGCAGGTCAGAAATACACGCACACACAAACACAAACACCCACACACACACTCACACAAACAAACACACATACACAACCACATGGGATTAGCCTAGCGGTCTAAGGCGCTGCAGTCATGGACTGTGTGGCTGGTCCTGGCGGAGGTTCGAGTCCTCTCTCGGGCATGGGTGTGTGTGTTTGTAATTACGGCCTGATGTTGGACCTCCCAACTACCAGTAAGCCCACCATCTGCGACTGCCCGGATCTTACAGACTGAGGGGCAACCTCTGGAACAGGACAAGCAGCCATGTCCGGCCTGTCACACCTCGAGACTACCTCCCACTCTACCACGGGTGAGGGGTCAGCCTCAGTGTGGGCAGTATGCCGGGAAGCCACAGTCGTAGTATGATCGGGGGATGTGTGGGACGAGCTGGCTGTCCCCGACAAACTCCCATCCGGACCCCCACAGTGATGCCCATTGGCAATAGCCACAAGCTGTGTGACCGAAACCAACACTGCCTGAAGCTGGCAGCATAGGGATGCCAACTCAGCCCGCATCCGAACACAGCAGTTGCATTCCCTATCCATTCCAAAACTGTTGTGCAAAGAACGTCTGAACTAATCTACTGAGAGCACAAACAATTCCACACAAAATTTAAACAGTTATTAAAATACAAGATATCCTAGTAAATGCAGTAATGCTGCTACTTGCGCACTGCTGACACACTGCTTGGCGGCGGATGGAGACTACGCTATTTTACACTATTCAGGTACTAAAACGCGATGCTGCAACTCTCAAATACTATAATACTCGACAAATGTTTGAATTAAACAATGCAAGTACCCAAAAACACGCAAAGAAATTAAGAATTAAACTATGTAACAAATAAGTCAGCTAAGGGTATACGACTTGCTGCTGGCAGCTGCTTATCCAACAGTGGCAGGGAGCTATCTGATTTGGTGAAGACTGCCAGTCTCGCTAGTGGGATGAAAGCAGAGCTCACCATTTGCAGCATCGTCGACAGGACTGACTGCGGGCCTTTGGTACAGAGCCGAGTGGAGGGTCTGAATCAGAGGCTGAGACGGTTCTGCGACCGTGTGGGCTGCCGATTCCTCGACTTACGCCATAGGGTGGGGGTGGGGGGTTCGGATTCCGCTGGATAGGTCAGGAGTCCACTACGCGCAGCAGGCGGTTACACGGGTAGCAGGGGCTGTGTGGCGTGGACTGGGCGGTTTTTTAGGTTAGATGGCCTCGGGCAAGTACAGAAAGGCCAACAGCCTCAAAGGGTGCGGGGCAAAGTCAGGACATGCGGGGACCAAGCAGCAATCGGTATTGTAATTGTAAACTGTCGAAGCTGCATTGGTAAAGTACCGGAACTTCAAGCGCTGATAGAAAGCCCAGAAGCTGAAATCGTTATAGGTACGGAAAACTGGCTGAAGCCAGAGATAAATTCTGCCGAAATTTTTACAAAGGCACAGACGATGTTTAGAAAGGATAGATTGCATGCAACCGGTGGTGGCGTGTTTGTCACTGTTAGTAGTAGTTTATCCTGTAGTGAAGTAGAAGTGGATAGTTCCTGTGAATTATTATTGGTGGAGGTTACACTCAACAACTAAGCTACGTTAATAAATGGCTCCTTTTACCGACTTCCCGACTCAGCAGCATTAGTGGCAGAACAACTGAGAGAATATCTGGAATTCATTTCACATAAATTTTCTCAGCATGTTATAGTCTTAGGTGGAGATTTCAATTTACCAGATATAGACTGGGACACTCAGATGTTTAGGACGGGTGGTAGGGACAGAGCATCGGATGACATTATACTGAGGGCACTATCCGAAAATTACATCGAGCAATTACACAGAGAACCGACTCATGGAGATAACAACTTGGACCTACTGATAACAAACAGACGCGAACTTTTCGACTCTGTAAGCGCAGAACAGGGAATCAGTGATCATAAGGCCGTTGCAGCATCCCTGAATATGGAAGTAAATAGGAATATAAAAAAAGGGAGGAAGGATTATCTGTTTAGCAAGAGTAGTAGAAGGAAGATTTCAGACTACCTAACAGATCAAAACTAAAATTTCTGTTCCGACACTGACAATGTTCAGTGTTTATGGAGAAAGCTCAAGGCAATCGTAAAAGGCGTTTTAGACAGGTACGTGCTCAGTAAAACTGTGAGGGACGGGAAAAACCCACCGTGTTTCAACAAAAAAAGTTAGGAAACTACTTCGAAAGCAAAGAGGGCTTCACTGCAAGTTTAAACGCAGCCAAAACCTCTCAGACAAACAGAAGCTAAACGATGTCAAAGTTAGCGTAAGGAGGGCAATGCGTGAAGCGTTCAGTGAATTCGAAAGTGAAATTCTATGTACCGACTAGACAGAAAATCCTAGGAAGTTCTGGTATTACGTTAAATCAGTAAGTGGCTCGAAACAGCATATCCAGACACTCCAGGATGATGATGGCATTGAAACAGAGGATGACACGCGTAAAGCTGAAATACTAAACACCTTTTTCCAAACCTGTTTCACAGAGGAAGGCCGCACTGCAGTTCCTTCTCTAAATCCTCGCACAAACGAAATAATTGCTGACATCGAAATAAGTGTCCAAGGAATAGAAAAGCAACTGGAATCACTCAGCAGAGGAAAGTCCACTGGACCTGACGGGATGCCAATTCGGTTCTACACCAAGTACGCAAAGAACTTGCCCCCCCCCCCCCCCCCCTCTAACAGGCGTGTACCGCAAGTCTCTAGAGGAACCGAAGGTTCCAAATGATTGGAAAAGAGCACAGGTAGTCCCAGTTTTCAAGAAGGGTCGTCGAGCAGATGCGCAAAACTATAGACCTATATCTCTGACATCGATCTGTTGTAGAATTGTAGAACGTGTTTTTTGCTCACGTATCATGTGGATTCTGGAAACCCAGATTCTACTCTGTAGAAATCAACATGGATTCCGGAGATAGCGATCGTGTGAGATCCAACTCGCTTTATTTGTTCATGAGACCCAGAAAATATTAGATACGGGCTCCCCGGTAGATGCTATTTTCCTTGACTTCCGGAAGGCGTTCGATACAGTTCCGCACTGTCGCCTGATAAAGTAAGAGCCTACGGAATATCAGACCAGCAGTGTGGCTGAATTGAAGAGTTTTTAGCAAACAGAACACAGCATGTTGTTCTCAATGGAGAGACGTCTACAGACGTTAAAGTAACCTCTGGCGTGCCACAGGGGAATGTTATGGGTCCATTGCTTCTCACAATAGTTCCGTAAAATATCTAGGAGTATGCGATTTGAAGTGGAATGATGATATAAAATTAATTGTTGGTAAGGCGGGTACCAGGTTGAGAAAATGTAGTACATCAACAAAGGAGGTGGCTTTCAAAACACTCGTTCAACCTATACTTGAATATTGCTCATCAGTGTGGGATCCGTACCAGGTCGGTTGACGGAGGAGATAGAGAAGATCCAAAGAAGAGCGGCGCGTTTCGTCACAGGGTTATTTGGTAAGCGTGATAGCGTTACGGAGATGTTTAGCAAACTCCAGTGGAAGACTCTGCAAGAGAGGCGCTCTGCATCGCGGTGTAGCTTGCTGTCCAGGTTTCGAGACGGTGCGTTTCTGGATGAGATATCGAATATATTGCTTCCCCCTACTTATACCTCCCGAGGAGATCACGAATGTAAAATCAGAGAGATTCGAGCGCGCACGGAGGCTTTCCGGCAGTCGTTCTTCCCGCAAACCGACTGGAACCGGAAAGGGAGGTAATGACAGTGGCAAGTAAAGTGCCCTCCGCCACACACCGTTGGGTGGCTTGCGGAGTATAAATGTAGATGTAGATATGTGTATATGTCAGTGAAGTAGAGGAAATATTTTAACAGGCCTGACACTCTCTTGGTACTAGAGTAATTATCATTCTTAACTAAAACATTCTTACTGGAATAGAGTACCACATTTTGGCAAAATAGACAGCGTTGTAATACTGTTGTTTTCAAAACTCCACAGCCATAAGATTCCACTATTCACTTAATCATGACTGTAAACCTTTAATTGTAACTTGTAAAACTCCAGCAATCAAAATAGATAAATACATTTTTAATTATTCCAAACAAATAAAAGAAACATTTTGTGAGCAATTTCCGAAAGTCTGTAGAAGGTTTGGAAATGAGCAAGATCCGTACTTGAACATGTACTGGAGACGAATTAGCACAAACTACAACAATGGGCGGACAGAGCTGTGTCTACATTTTGCATTTGTCACATGAGTTTGTAATTCAGTGCATGTTTTAATGATTCACTGTGCACTTGCAATTAATCTCAGGATCTGTGTTAATCTTCAGTATTGCATTCCGCAAATTGAGACTATAGCATAGGACTGTGGACTGTAAGTTCCAAATTATACTTACTGTGCACATAGTTTTGGGCGTGGTTTGATTGTTAGCTTTCAAGGACAGTGATTTAAGAAGGTGAATAAGTGACTGTTTTAAAGAAATGTCTGCTACACTCTAACTTAAAAGTCACTTTAGTTTTGGACTACTGCACTCGAACAGTTGCGTGATAGGATATCAGTTGAGTGTTGTAAGTAGCTAGTTTCATTTCCTAACTATTTTGCCAATAAGTCACAGTCTTTGGTTTGCTTTCCCCACTATATTGTCACTATCTATCTGATCGTTCCAGTCTAAGTTACTGATAATTATATCCCCTTAGCATAATTTCGTGTGATTTATCGTGTAACTGAAATTTAAAGTGTTCCTTTCAGTGAACAGTGCCACACCTTCCATTAGTTAAATTCAATTACAATTTTCGCACAACGTAGATATCTTGTCTAAATCATTTTACAATTTGATTTGTTCTTCTGATGATTTTACAAGACAGTAAAACAACCAAAGAGGGCAGCTCGAATTGACTTCTATATCGTTTATGTATATTAGACACAGCAGAGGGCCAACCACTTTCTCTTCCACCGCTAGATATCGCATTTGTTATACTCGGTGACTTTTCGTCATACATTTGAGTCGATACTCCATAGGCACGCGGTTTGTTTAGAAGTCGCTTGCAGGTAACGGTGCCAAAGATTTCTGGAGAACTAGAAGTATGAAACCAGTTTGTGATCTATCGATAGCATTAAATACTTGGCGTGAATAAAGAACATCTACATCTGTGCTGAAAGTTTGTAGATAGATCGTATTCCTCAAGGTAATTCATAGTTTTCGAACACAGTACAAGTTCAAAAATCTGTACAACTTTATAGTCTTTAGGTACGCATCTTTCGTCGAGAGAGAGCGGTTGTAATGATTCCTAAGTGCGAAGGTATTGTACCAGCAGACTATGAAAGTAATCTAACTGACATCGGTCTGGACCGATGTTGTCTACTTCGAAGTTACTTCTACTGGCTGCTGTTCTTCATTTGAATTGTGGGTGGATAAAAGAGTGATAGCCCTGCCGATCACGATGTCCACGTTGTCAAAATGTTTCAAGAGGAGAACGACTCCAGCATTTTTCCTTGACTCTGGAATCTTCTTTTCCTCGAGGCATTTATTTAAAAGAATTATGATTGTTTCCTTAAGTCTCTGTCGTCCAGTTTCAAGTATTGTGCTTGTGACCAGGTCTTCTCCTGGCGCTTTACAGTTCTTGAGTTGATTCAGAGATGTTTTTTTTATTTTCAATTGATTTGTGCCAGTGGTAGCGATGCTGAATTCAAAACAGATCTTCGAGTTCATCATCCAAGCTTTTATGTGTCACTGACTGGCTGTAGAGTTTCCGATGAAGGTCCTGACGTATTTCATAGTTTGGTCTCTTCCAGTAACAGCTTCTCCTTGTTCATTCAAAATCAAAAGGCGAAGTGGCTGCTACATGTCTGGCCCACTCGTATTTCAGAATAGCTTGGATGTAAATTCTTGTATTGATATCGCAGCTTACAGCCCCGGCTGCTACTCATTCAGCTCCTTGTTGGATTCTAGCTGATGTGTGTCCATTCAGCTCAAATATTGCTTGCCCAGCGACCTCAGGGCCACGGCGGGTTGCCAGCTAGCAGGCGCGGTCATTGCAGAGCGTGAAGAGGTCTCCTACTGGCTGCTGGTGTGTCCACAGTCCCATTCCGAAATCTACGATGACCCTTGATGACCCATCCGCAATGTACCTGTTGCCGGTAGTTGTGTGGTCGCTTCATCTCCTCTGACATCTGGATAAGGCTGAGTGTTGGATAGAAATGTGGACCCCAGGAAGCCCTGCCGCTGTCTTCTGCACTGACGTTCACTACGGGAAGCGCTCTCTGATGTTGTGTTGTCGGGAGATATTTTCCCCATTAGTAGATGGTAGGTGGCGAGTTGCAAGAAGTTCATTAGGTAAAGGCCATCATCAAGTTCATAGATTCAATACAGTATCATAATCATGAAATTGAGTGCTGTTACTGTAAGTTTCGTTGACCCCAACGAACAACTCATGACGATAGCTGGAACGCTGGAATATTTAAATTGAGCAAGGGGGCGGCTATGACACGAGGCTCAATTCGTAAATACTGCATGCGTCCTCATTCTGCTATATTCTCTTAAGGAGCTGTTAACAGCATTTTCACTTCCTCACTACGTGCTCTTATGTAAGAGACAGAGCTCCTTGGAATATGTCGTACGAGCTAATGAATATGCTTCTCTCGCTTCCTTTGGTTTTCTGACACAGTCTCCTTTCTGCTGAATGTGTAGCCTCACGTGGCGGGCGTCGTCGTAATTTATTGTTGACCTGACCTACTTTAAACATAACAGTCCACTTTCTGCTCCTGACTATATCTCTGCCCGTGCTATTCAGTGCCATGACATTCATCTTCGTTTTGCTTAACCGGTAGAAAATACTGCAACTGTATTTCATGGAGGACCTTGTTTTAACTAAAATGATGGAAAAAAATCGGTGCACAAAATATATTTAATGTTAAGTAATGGAATTTCGGGAATACATTTGCCTACAAAGGATATATAAGTGATTAATACTGCAAGACGACAGATTAATGTAAGAGTGAGATAAGAGGTTGAAAATGTGAAATGCTGGTACGTTAAAACCGCTCTATCTCCCAGAAAGTTGAATGCAGTCATGCAAACGTTCTTGCAGTGTGTTGTACAGTTTCCAGATGTCAGTTTCTGAGGTGCCTGTTACACTTGATCGGTCAATATAGGGATGGTTAATGCTGCTTGTGGATGATACTGGATTTGTCGTCCGATGATGTCCCACACGTGCTTGATTGAAGACTGAGCTGTTGATCGAGCGGGCCATGGAAACGTGTAAACTCTTCGTAGAGCAAGTTGGGTTATAACAGCGGTATGTGCAGTAAATGAAGCAGGCAAAAAGGAATACAAACGTCTCAAAAATGATATCGACAGGAAGTGCAAAATGGCTAAGCAGGGATGGCTAGAGGACAAATGTAAGGATGTAGAGGCTTGTCTCACTAGGGGTAAGATAGATGCTGCCTACAGGAAAATTAAAGAGACCTTTGGAGAGAAGAGAACCACTTGTATGAATATCAAGAGCTCAGATGGCAACCCAGTTCTAAGCAAAGAAGGGAGGGCGGAAAGGTGGAAGGAGTATATAGAGGGTTTATACAAGGGCGATGTACTTGAGGACAATATTATGGAAATGGAAGAGGATGTAGATGAAGACGAAATGGGAGATAAGATACTGCGTGAAGAGTTTGACAGAGCACTGAAAGACCTGAGTCGAAACAAGGCCCCGGGAGTAGACAACATTCCATTTGAACTACTGATGGCCTCGGGAGAGCCAGTCATGACAAAACTCTACCATCTGGTGAGCACGATGTATGAGACAGGAGAAATACCCTCAGACTTCAAGAAGAATATAATAATTCCAATCCCAAAGAAAGCAGGTGTTGACAGATGTGAAAATTACCGAACTATCAGTTTAATAAGTCACAGTTGCAAAATACTAACGCGAATTCTTTACAGACGAATGGAAAAACTGGTAGAAGCCGACCTTGGGGAAGATCAGTTTGGATTCCGTAGAAATGTTGGAACACGTGAGGCAATACTGACCTTACGACTTATCTTAGAAGAAAGATTAAGAAAAGGCAAACGTACGTTTCTAGCATTTGTAGACTTAGAGAAAGCTTTTGACAATGTTAACTGGAATACTCTCTTTCAAATTCTGAAGGTGGCAGGGGTAAAATACAGGGAGCGAAAGGCTATTTACAGTTTGTGCAGAAACCAGATGGCAGTTGTAAGAGTCGAGGGGCATGAAAGGGAAGCAGTGGTTGGGAAAGGAGTAAGACAGGGTTGTAGCCTCTCCCCGATGTTATTCAATCTGTATAATGAGCAAGCAGTAAAGGAAACAAAAGAAAAATTCGGAGTAGGTATTAAAATTCATGGAGAAGAAGTAAAAACTTTGAGGTTCGCCGATGACATTGTAATTCTGTCAGAGACAGCAAAGGACTTGGAAGAGCAGTTGAACGGAATGGACAGTGTCTAGAAAGGAGGATATAAGATGAACATCAACAAAAGCAAAACGAGGATAATGGAATGTAGTCAAATTAAGTCGGGTGATGCGGAGGGAATTAGATTAGGAAATGAGACACTTAAAGTAGTAAAGGAGTTTTGTTATTTAGGGAGTAAAATAACCGATGATGGTCGAAGTAGAGAGGATATAAAATGTAGACTGGCAATGGCAAGGAAAGCGTTTCTCAAGAAGAGGAATTTGTTAACATCGAGAATAGATTTAAGTGTCAGGAAGTCATTTCTGAAAGTATTTGTATGGAGTGTAGCCATGTATGGAAGTGAAACATGGACGATAACTAGTTTGGACAAGAAGAGAATAGAAGCTTTCGAAATGTGGTGCTACAGAAGAATGCTGAAGATAAGGTGGGTAGATCACGTAACTAATGAGGAGGTATTGAATAGAATTGGGGAGAAGAGGAGTTTGTGGCACAACTTGACTAGAAGAAGGGATCGGTTGGTAGGACATGTTTTGAGGCATCAAGGGATCACAAATTTAGCATTCGAGGGCAGTGTGGAGGGTAAAAATCGTAGAGGGAGACCAAGAGATGAATACACTATGCAGATTCAAAAGGATGTAGGTTGCAGTAGATACTGGGAGATGAAGAAGCTTGCACAGGATAGAGTAGCATGGAGAGCTGCATCAAACCAGTCTCAGGACTGAAGACCACAACAACAACAACATGTGGGTGAGCGTTATCCTGTTGGAAAGCTGGAATGCTCTAAATGATTGGCAGCACAGCTCGTCGAATCGCCAGATTCACGTACAAATTTGCGTTGATAGTGCGTGGGATAGCCAGCTTTCATCAGAAAAACAACAGAACTCCGCCTTCCCCTCCAATGGGCTCTCGTTTGACACGACTCAAGTCACAAGCCTGGTGACAGTGGAACGCACGCTACATGACATCTGGCTCAAAGCTGTCCTTGAATTAACCGACTTGTAACCGTTTATAGTGTCGTCATGGTGGCAACTGCTGCTCAAGTTGATGCTGCAGATGCTGTACGATGCGCCAGAGCGCAATGCCATTGTCGTCCCTCTTTGTAGTGGGACAATGCCGTCTGGAGTCCGGTCTTCCTGCAACTGTACATTCTCGTGACAACTGCTGTCAGCATTCGTATGGCGTGGCTACATCCCTGCCAAGTCTCTCTGTATTATGGCAGAAGGAACATTCTGCTTCTCGTAGCTCTATTACATTTATCACGTACAAATTTGCATTTATGGTGCTCCTGCCGCAATATGAAGTCGTACATCTACATCTACATCAATATCTACATTTATACTCCGCAAGCCACCCAACGGTGTGTGGCGGAGGGCACTTTACGTGCCACTGTCATTATCTCCCTTTCCTGTTCTAGTCGCGTATGGTTCGCGGGAAGAACGACTGTCTGAAAGCCTCTGTGCGCGCTCTAATCTCTCTAATTTTACATTCGTGACCTCCTCGGGAGGTATAAGTAGGGGGAAGCAATATATTCGATACCTCATCCAGAAACGCACCCTCTCGAAACCTGGCGAGCAAGCTACACCGCGATGCAGAGCGCCTCTCTTGCAGAGTCTGCCACTTGAGTTTGTTAAACATCTCCGTAACGCTATCACGGTTACCAAATAACCCTGTGACGAAACGCGCCGCTCTTCTTTGGATCTTCTCTATCTCCTCCGTCAACCCGATCTGGTACGGATCCCACACTGATGAGCAATACTCAAGTATAGGTCGAACGAGTGTTTTGTAAGCCACCTCCTTTGTTGATGGACTACATTTTCTAAGGACTCTCCCAATGAATCTCAACCTGGTACCCGCCTTACCAACAATTAATTTTATATGATCATTCCACTTCAAATCGTTCCGCACGCATACTCCCAGATATTTTACAGAAGTAACTGCTACCAGTGTTTGTTCCGCTATCATATAATCATACAATAAAGGATCCTTCTTTCTATGTATTCGCAATACATTACATTTGTCTATATTAAGGGTCAGTTGCCACTCCCTGCACCAAGTGCCTATCCGCTGCAGATCTTCCTGCATTTCGCTACAATTTTCTAATGCTGCAACTTCTCTGTATACTACAGCATCATCCGCGAAAAGCCGCATGGAACTTCCGACACTATCTACCCCGGGCCATAGCTCCAGGTGTAGAGCCAGTGTGTCTAGCACACAGACAGATAGGTTGCTGGCCTTCATCTGGCTTCATTCTAACCAATACAAGACCATCACTGGCACTGAGGAAGAAGGCAGAAACATCTTTCATCATAAAAAGCAACAGACCTCCACCCTGCACTCCAATGGCCTCTCGTTTGACACAACTGAAGTCACAAATAGCGGTGGCTTGGTTGATAATGGCGTTTTGGTCTCCTTAAAGGCAATCTTGTCTAACATAAAATTACCACGTCTAGTCTCAAAAGCAACGACCGCCAACGACCGTTGGAAGAAGTGTTTAAAGCAAACCTTATTTGCATCCTCATAGGGCGCTACTAACGCCACACTTACACCTAGTGTGAAAATTGAGTAGACATCATAGTTCAGATGTAGAAACACATCTCCCAACTTGCTTTTATGCCGCACAACTGCTTCTTGGTGGTTCGATATTTTCGTCAGCGTATACTGGCTTTTACTTTGAATTTCATTGGTTTCCTCTTTTGAAGAATAACTTAATTTAGGCCCAGTGGTAACAGATAGGCAGAAGTCGTTGCTGCGCTGAAGTAGACTGTCTATCATGCCTTGGAGGGCAAGTAGCTTGTTTACAGTAATAACGATATCGTCCTCGTATGTGATGTTAAAAATAACCTCATCATTTGCTATGGACCCTCCACAACACTTTAGCAACGCTTCCTTGACGTCTGAAGCACAGCCTTGACGAACACCTTTCGTGACTGAGATCGTTCGTGCACTTCCTTGATGAGAATGAACATCTGCAGTTTGGTTATATATAAATTCTAGCGGTCTACATTCCCATACAACAACATCAATAATGAAATATATTTTAATTCATGCATTTCTTTCGATTTTTTACAAAGCTAACGTTGTCGAAGTAGCAAATAGTTTTCGGAACCAAAGGAAAAAATATACCGCTTTTACTTTGTAAAGATCCGAAGATATTGCGGGATGGCCGATAGATGTTATAGTTACTAATTCAACTATTACTTGCACTATTCCAGTACAAGATAGTGCTCATCGTCTACGCCTCCATACGTACTCCACAAACACATTGTATTTAAATAAACAAAATGTTATGTATCTTTTACAATATTAATTTAGCGTACAGGTTTTCCATTATAATACCATCATGATAATGGCACTATCAGTCTCAAACTGGTCCACTAAAAATATTAATCCTGTACAAAACCACTACATAGCTATTGTAACTTTTAATTTGACTGAAGTCAAGACCACATCTACAACATTTGCAGCACTGTAGCTAATGAACGTGGGAGATACATCCAAGTAAACATATCACCATAGTTACATACTAGTTGGGCCAGAACAGTTTCCTCTTTGGTGCCAACTAGTCATCAAAGATCATCACAGGCATATGATCAGAACAGGCAAATAATTAACACACTATAATTAAAGCCGTGACGACGTTTTCAAATGTCTACAAAAGTAAAATTAAGAAATATTTTGCAATCGACTTTAGTTTACCTTGTACGTACTTCAAAATGCTCATAAATTGAGGATAATGCTGATACGTGATGAAAAAACGTTCTGGTGGGCGGTTTGCGGGTTTAAATCACCTCAGGGTATGACTGTACGGTGCATTTGACCTGCGGTCGTCGCACGGTGGCGCTGGCATCTGTTCACATACGCAAAGGTGTGTTGGTGCATGTCAGAGTACGGCGCAGCGAATAAGTGTGCGGACGTTTTCACATGTGCTAATGGTGACTGTGTGTGGAAAATGACTCAAAGAACACATATTGATGACGTCATGAGGGGTAGAATATTAGGGCGACTAGAGGCTGGTCAAGCACAGCAGGTCGTAGCACTGGGTCTCTGTGTGCCACAAAGTATGATCTCAGGATTATGGCAACGATTCCAGCAGACCGAAAACGAGTCCAGGCGCTACAGTACGGGACGTCTACAGTGTACAGCACCATAAGAAGGCCGATATCTCACCATCAGTGCCCGCAGACGGCCACGGATTACTGCAGATAGCCTTGCTCGGGACCTTACCGCAGCCACTGGAATAGTTGTCTCCAGACACACAATCTACAGACGACTAATCGGACATGGTTTATTCGCCCGGAGACCTGCAAGGTGCATTCCACTGACCCCTGGTCACAGGAGAGCCCGTAAAGCCTGGTGTCAAGAACACAATACATGGTCATTGAAATAATGGTTCCAGGTTATGTTCATGGACGAGTCCACGTATAGTGTGAACAGCGATTCTCGCCGGGTTTGCATCTGGAGTGCACCAGGAACCAGATACCAACCCCTTAATGTCCTTGAAAGGGACCTGTATGTAGGCCATGGTTTGATGGTGTCGGTTGGAATTATGATTGATGCACGTACACCCCTGCATGTCCTTGACAGAGGAACTGTAACAGGTCAGGTGTATCGGGACGTCATTTTGCACCAGTATGTCCGCCTTTTCAGGGGTGCAGTGGGTCTCACCTTCCTCCTGATGGATAATAACGCACGGCTACACCGAGCTGCAATCGTGAAGGAGTACCTTGAAACAAAAGATATCATGCGAATGGAGTGGCCTGCCTGTTCTCCAAACCTAAACCCCATCGAGCACGTCTGGGATGCTCTCGGTCGGCGTATCGCTGCACGTCTTCAAACCCTTAGGACACTTCAGGAGCTCCGACAGGCACTGGTCGAGAATGGGAGGCTGTACCCCAGCAGCTGCTCGACCACCTGATCCAGAGTATGCCAACCCGTTGTCCGGCCTGTGTACGTGTGCATGATGATCATATCCCATATTGAAGTCGGGGTATATGCACAGGAAACATGGCAGTTTGTAGCATATGTGTATCGGGACGGTTTTCTCAACTTATCACCAATACTGTGGACTTGCAGATCTGTGTCGTGTGTGTTTCCTATGTGCCTATGCTATAAGCGTCAGTTTTGTGTAGTGCCACGCTGTGTGGCACCACATTTTAGAATTATCCTTAATTTATGAGCATGAGTGTAGTAAGTTGTAGTTTCAATTTGTTTCTTTTGTTTCAGCTGTTCCTGGTAGCTATTACGCTCCACACGGTATTATCGGCACCACAGCAGGACGGATCGAAACAAGCTACCGTTGTAGAGCAGTTCAACAACTTTAACGGCATCGACCCATGGCGCTGGAGGTATTCCTACGTTTATAATAAGATTTACTGATAGCCCGCCAAACTTAAGAGCGAAGATAACTTTCGCATGATGTCTCATGTGAAGTAGTCCAGTAGCTCGATTAATCTTGACCATACATAGAAAAAACGACCACAGTACAGTACAGTACAGTGTAGAAAGTAAGTGAAACAAATACGCAATGTGGCAAACGGTAATCACAGTTTTATTCAGAATAATTGCAGCAAAGTCGCCGGGATATAAGACGGATTCCTGAAGATTGCAATAGGCGGGATATGGTTATTAATAAGGTGTATGATCGCTACGGTTGGCAGTGGGTGCTCTGCAACGATCTCCCGTGGTGGCCACGAGGTTGGTAAGCAATTTCTATGATGGCGTCCCATTACTAGTGTTGTACGGTTGCCGGCGTAGGTGAATGTGCTGTAATACGTCTTTCAACGCATCCGTCATGGACGGGATTTAAGTCGGGGGAATGAGTCGGAGAAATGGACTGACCAGTATATTCGCTAAGTTCCCTCTCGTTCCGAGAGCTTCTCCATCCGTACAGTTCGATGTGGTCTCGTATGTTCATCCATAAAAATGAAGTTAGGTGTGAAGACGCGCGTGGGGAACGAGTACAGCGATCAAATAAACGACTGGTGGGTGGACCGATCCAAAGATCTGGAGCTTGGGACGCCCCCATACCATAACATGTGTACCACCAAAATGAATGTGGGAACACATAATGCACCCAGGAAAAGTGTCAAACATGATCGTTTTGAACATCTGTGTACGAACGCTGTACAGAACATGGTCGAAGATACTATGTAAAATTATTACGACTTCCCTGTCGTATCCTATTTCTGTGCGGAGCCTGGGTAGATAATCTTTCTGAAACACATTGCCTAACAAATGAACTAAAACATACAGAAGACATGGTCGGACATCAGTGTAACTTCGTCAGCTGATGTGTAAATGATTAGACCACAGTTCTCTATGACAGGTTTCGGCCACCGAAGTGGGTTAGTGTTGCGTGTGTTTACTGTTGTGTTTACTGTTGTAAAGGAATTTTGATATTTGGGGAGCAAAATAACTGATGATGGACGGAGTAGAGAGGATATAGAATGTAGACTTGCAATGGCAAGGAAAGCATTTCTGAAGAACAGAAATTTGTTAACATCGAGTTTAGATTTAAGTGTCAGCAAGTCGTTTCTGAAAGTATTTGTATGGAGTGTAGCCATGTATGAAAGTGAAACATACACGATAAATAGTTTGGACAAGAAGAGCATAGAAACTTTCGAAATGTGGTGCTACAGAAGAATGCTGAAAATTAGATGGGTAGATCACATAACTAATGAGGAGGTATTGAATAGAATTGGGGAGAAGAGAAATTTGTGGCACAACTTGACTAGAAGAAGGGATCGGTTGGTAGGACATATTCTGAGGCATCAAGGGATCACCAATTTAGTATTGGAGGGCATAGTGGAGGGTAAAAATCGTAGAGAGAGACCAAGAGATGAATACACTAAGCAGATTCAGAAGGATGTAGGTTGTAGTAGGTACTGGGAGATGAAGAAGCTTGCACAGGATAGAGTAGCACGGAGAGCTGCGTCAAATCAGTTTCTGGACTGAAGACCACAACAACAACAACAACAATTCCCGGTAGGGTATATAATGGGCATCAGCAGTGTCATATACTGAATGATGCGATGTGACATCTTCTTGTGAGATAGTTTTATCAGCACCCGACAGAGTTTAAAAGGGTCCGCACTGTTGGTATCTCCATTTGGCTGCTTGGTTGAATCGTGCAATATCCACATTTTTGGGGCATTCTGATGCGACAGCTGGACTGAATGTGAGCATGAGACCATGTATACTAAGATCAGGTATACTAACGTCAACGCCCTAACGGGTGACTAGGCACCAGAACCGAGAAAGTGTCATTTATTAGTAGGTTGAGTGTACCTAGGTTCCTCCTGGAGGGGCTGGAACAGAAAAATTCCCCACCCCTATCTGAGATTGTTCCAATAACTCCAGGGCCAGAATCTAGACATCTGCCCAATAGACCACCATGGCAGCGACAAGATGCACTATTATTAGCCCAATAAACAGAACTTGGACTAATTTATATTTTCCAGTGAAGTCTACTGAGACCTCGTGTCGAGAGAGACTGTATTGCCATCAGTTCACAACTTGAACCGACGTGTACTTTCCTAAGCAGATAGTGCACAGGAAAGTCCCATTCTGTAAGCTGAACAGCCAGAACAGTACCTGAAGCGAAAGGTAGGGGAGGAAAAGACAGCGCTATTTGTCCGTTTTTAACAATAAGTCATTTAGTTTTGAAAATTCTCTTTCCTCTTTTCCATAGTGGCTAGAGATACGTTTTATTTGCAATGTGTTCCCGTGTTTTTGCACATTCGCTTTTAGCAGACACCACTATTCCTCCTTCTGCCTCTCAGATTTATACAACATAAAATCACAGTCACATAAAAATACGTAATGTAAACAACTAACTACACAAAGTGAAGCGAAATTCGCGCACACGGGCTTCGCAATGCGATTCCTGGCGTACCAGCGATAAAAAAATATATGTCACAAAGTTTCGTCCGGCGAGTACATCCGCAGAAAAAGGACGTTAAAGGGTGCCAATCTGGCAACAGTGTAACCAAATGTATGGTAACTATCTCTGTCAGCACATCTTAACCTGCTGTACAGTTGGTGCAGTGGACAGAGTTTTGTGTTATCATGCAGGAGGTCGATGGTTCGATCCTGTGTTAATGTATATGTTTCATATTTGGTGAATGTAGTCCAGGTCGTACGGTATCTGATGTGGCATCTTAATGGTCAACAGCGATTGCAGGGGCTCCTCTGGAAAACATTTTCACTTACATACTACAATCGTAGAAATGGAAGAGTGGTCAGCTGTGAAAGAAGCCCTTTCCACGTCGTGGGCGTGAATTTATTCGCACCACATCATCTGCTAGATGCGAAACCTGTTTTCCTTGTACCCTCCTCCAATGGTCCCATACATTAGTACCAACTATTATTCTTGCGTCATTCAGGTCCATTATATTTCGTTAGTGCCTTACGTTACCAGTAGGACTGGGTACGAGCTTTGTGAATCATGTCGAAACTCGGTTACTAGTAGTATGTGTTTCCACCATGGTCCCACTAATTATGTCTTTCATCATTGAGTCTGGCAACCGCATGTTGTTTAGTATGTATCTCAATGTATTATTTTTCCTTTTTCAGACGTTATGTCTGGTTAAAAATGGAAAGTGATGCGGACTTTGATCAAGCGTGGCTTCCTTTTAACTGTACGGTATATGTTACGTTCCATTTAGGAACTTTCGGGTAATTGAACATGTATCAATAATTACAGATTTCTGTAGTTGTATATATATGTTTGGATGTAGCTGTATTGCATTGATGTACTGGTGGATATTCTGTGGTATGACTCCTGTAGTTGGTAGTATAATTCGTATAATGTCAACTTTATCCTGAAGCCACATGTCCTTGACTTCCTCAGCCAGTTGGATGTATTTTTTCAATTTTTTCTCCTGTTTTCTTCTGTATATTTGTTGTATTGGGTATGGATATTTCGAACAGTTGTGTTAATTTCTTCTTTTTATTGGTGAGTATGATGTCAGGTTGGTTATGTGGTGTTCTTTTACCTGATATAATGGTTCTGTGCCAGTATAATTTGTATTCATCATTCACCAGTACATTTTTTCGTGCATACTTGTAAGTGGGAACGTGTTGTTTTATTAGTTTATATTGTATGGCAAGTTGTTGATGTATTATTTTTGCTACATTGTCATGTCTTCTGGGGTATTCTGTATTTGCTAGTATTGTACATCCGCTTGTGATGTGATCTACTGTTTCTATTTGTTGTTTGCAAAGTCTGCATTTATCTGTTGTGGTATTGGTATCTTTAATAATATGCTTGCTGTAATATCTGGTGTCTATTGTTTGATCCTGTATTGCAATCATGAATCCTTCCATCTCACTGTATATATCGCCTTTTCTTAGCCATGTGTTGGATGCGTCTTGATCGATGTGTGGCTGTGTTAGATGATACGAGTGCTGGCCATGTAGAGTTCTCTTTTTCCAATGCATTATTATTATTATTATCGTACCGATGGGATAATGGAAACATCCCATCTTTTACCGTTAGTGAAACACTGTAAATCAAAACCGAATATTTCAGAATTAGCGGTGTCGGGATGAATCATGCAGAGCAATATCTGTCAAAGGTGTAATGCATGTGAGGTGGAACAGCGCGCAGGACTGACTGGGTGTTTATACTGTATGTGCTGTCCGCCAGACAGGGACTAGTTGCGAGCGGAGTAACCCACCCGGGACAGACTCCTATGTACACTCTTTGACATAAAACTCGACCGGCGGCCGGCCGCTTCAGAAGCTAAGTCCGCGCCGATCGCGACATGGGACAAAAAAACTGGCCAACTCGCTAATTCTCTAAGTCCGGTTATCTGCACAATCTGGCAACACTGTAGACTGCGGCACTTCCTGGAGGAAAACTTGTCCCAAGATAGAGAGACTCTAGGCTGATTACGCCTGTGGTCTAGCGGTAGCGTGCGTTGTTTCTGTTCATAATATCAGTAGATCGAGAGCAGCTAGCATAAAATATTTTTATAGCCTCTTCTATCTGAATGCTGAAGACGTGAATGTAATGGTAGCGCAGATTCAATCTATTTCGCTTTGTGACACACCGATATCAAAATTTTATCTAGTAACGATTTTGCGGCAGATTTCCTGCAGACTGTCCTCCTCTGGACGCCGTATGCGGCAAAGCTCCGGGATCCATCTGCTGGCTACTGGCAGCGGCCTTGGCGACAGCAGCGGCGCTGCACTCCACTGTTCTTTATCGAAAGCGCCTGCTACCGCTCATCGCTTTTGATGATTTAAAACGCTTTATTATTAAATGTTTCTCCACAGAAAATTTCTACAATTTCCATTCACGCTCAAAAGCAACGGAGACAGACGCCCTGATTAGTAGGCGGGTAATCGGCAAGAGCTGAGTATGGCCCGAAATTAATTTTATAGACTGGGACGAAATTAAACCACCTCACTAAATTCGATGAATTTATAAATGCATCATACTTCGTTTCTTTTCCTTTCAAACTTAATTATTTGTGCAACTTTTGGTCAATGTTTGGATGTTTTCGTCAAGCCAGAGTGAGCGTCTGTGGTGTAAAGTGTATTACAGTTTTTGTTTCATTTCTTATGGTAAGTCTATGCGATAAACTGTGTGAATACCTTGCAATGCATGCTCTGTAGCAGTGCAGGCACACTGCACATTTGGAGTTCCATGTATGGGTTCATGAAGTATTTATTGTTGATCGGAAGTGATAGTTAAGGTCATCAGATTTAAACCAGAAAAATTTGTCGTTTTGAAGGTTTCAGAGAACGGAAAGGAATTGCTAACGCCGGTGTTAGAAAACGTCTACAGTTAAATGCTATTGCAAAAATTTAGAAGATGGGAACTATATTAATGAACATGTGCACTTCATAAACAACCTTCTGACATGTTAGACCTATATGACGAACAAAGCTCAAATTTATATCGTTGACAGTCGGTTTGAATCTTTTCAGGACCTATTTTACAGTGAAGCACCTTGGAATTTGCAAAGCAGAAATCCATGATATTAACTTAATTTACTAAGTCGAAATCGGACTAAGATTGATGTTTAAAGGCATTCTTCAGATTTCGCATAAGAAATTTTTACTAGCAGTTTGCAACTCCATTAATTAAAGTGGAAAATAAATGGTTGTAGTCAGCGGCTTCTACCGTGATTCGAACTTATAGTACAAGCACTGCAACGCACAAGGGAACCTCTGAGCTAACGACACACTGGCGGCCAGAGGCGGACTATAGTCACTGCGATGTTGCCTGAGCCTCAAAACGCAACCTTAAACACACAAACAGAGGAGGTGGAGATTACTGTTTTAACGTCCAGTCGACAACGATGTCATTAGAGACGGAGCACAAGCTCGGATTAGGGAAGGATGGGGAAGGAAATCGGCCGTGCCCTTCCTAAGGAACCATCCCGGCTTTGCCTGAAGCGATTTAGGGAAATCATTGAAAACCTAAATCAGGATAGCCGGGCGCGGGATTGCACCGTCGTCCTCCCGAATGCACACACAAACAGGTGTTACTTATGTGAAGAACGCCGTTCTTGGAGTCCAGAAATTAAATATACTTTCTAATTGTGTCATCTTGCAGTGGATTATATCGTACGAGTCTTCGATGTGGAAAACGAATGTCAAGTGAATTTAGCGAGGTAACGCCGACATACACCCGGAAGTAAATGCACTATCAGAGTGTTGACAAATACTTGCTACGACGCTGCCATTTCTCGGCTCTCTGACGAGGCAGCTCTTCAGCGAAATGCTTGCCGTGATTCTCCGATACGGTTCTTCAGAGTGGAGACGCGCGCGCACGTTTGGTTTTTATGCGGCGTTCTCCCCTGATGGTTTCTGACGTCGCCTTGTGGGCTATGTATACATATGAGACATTCAATTATCATTAATCCAGAATGATACAAGTTTCAGCTTCCGGCGTGGAAGAAGGCTGTTGACGCCGACATTATATCATTTCAACGTAGGGAAAGCAAAACGGATCATTCAATGTTTCTCATTCAATATAAGGCATGTGAGATAAATTTCCGTAACGTTCATAATCATCTAAAAATACAAACGAAGTAAAAATACACCGGAAGCTTATTCGAATTGAATATAATGTAAGATACCAAACGCTTTGCACCTCGATGTCGAATTTGTCCACTTGGCAATCGTTTGCAGCATGCACATAGAATGTCATGATTACCACGAGAATGAAGAAATATGTTGGTAAGGATGGAAGCAAGAAGAGACGCAGTCAACAAATATTCTATTCCTCATGGCATTCATTTCATATGACACGTAAGAAGAGGTAAAGCGGGAATTTACTTTCGTTAACACGAAAGATATGCCGCACATATTGATAACGAGGAAGTCTGCGTCTTCATACGTTTCCTCCTTGAAATCTGTATGCTCTATTATATACTAAGTAGCCCGATCATTGTTTCAGTAATGTTACCTTCTTGTTTGACCCCGTAACGATGAACAGATTCCAAATGCATGTCTCAGCGTGAAAGTAGCTGTTCGAACCCTTCCTGGGTTGTTTTTTGTGTTTTATTGCTTGGAATTCCTGAAGCAGACCACTGTGCCTTCCCCCCTCGTGGGTTAGGTATCAAAACTAAACCGCTTTGTATCCAATGGCATAATTTATTCATACAGCATCAGCATAAGACTCTTGCGAGTGAGAGAATGACAATAACAATCGTAACAAGAACAAGCAAATAATGAATGATGTTTATTCCAACGCAGAACGAGAATGGCTTTAAATATAAAGATCTATATCTATATCCATATCTATTGATCTTTGAGTTGGCACAATGCAAATATATTCTTAGCATTTAGTTACTGAATTTAGTTCTGGATGTTTGCAGAGAAAAGGAAAAGTCGGTACTCCTCGCTAGTGTAATATAATGTGAACCAGCAACTACCCTTTCCTTAGAACACGACTCAAGCAGGTCCTCAAGTAGGCACTGCTGCATTCTGTTCCCTGACATTGCTCTGATGACGGTTAGTGCAGATAGTTCCGATTATGAAATACAAAACGTATTGCAGGTTAGTTCCTAGGATAGTAACATTAAATTTTCGTTGTAGACGGCACATGAACGTGACGACTATCCATATTACTCATCGATATAAAAAGACAATATTTTGGGAATTTAGCAGGATTACTCAAAATGAATTCTGAAATTGGGTGACTGACCGCACAGGTGCTAAACGTCGTCAAGAGTATACGATGTCCTAATCGCATTAGGAATATGAAGATCGTCTTCGACAGCTCGCAACTTTCACATTGCTATCTCCACCCTACTCCAGACAGCTGTCGGTGGAGTTGCACTACGTTGCCGATGTTATGGAAGGCCTTCAAACCGACAACAGACCACATATTGAAAAATACAAGCGAATTCTCTTGCAGCGTAAGCTTATTGTAACTAATCTAAAAATTATTGGAGAGGAACATTGTCCTATTCAAAAGAAGTAAAATGTTACACACTGTTGACGTCAAACGGACATTATCTATGTCCTGTCTTGTGTCCTACTCATCTATAATATCAAGTGTACTATGAAAATGAATATATATAATGGATTATAAGGTAATGCATTGATACCAGATGGTGGGGGCCGGCCGATGTGGCCGTGCGGTTCTAGGCGCTTCAGTCTGGAACCGCGTGACCGCTACGGTCGCAGGTTCGAATCCTGCCTCGGGCATGGATGTGTGTGATGTCCTTAGGTTAGTTAGGTTTAAGTAGTTCTAAGTTCTAGGGGACTGATGACCTTAGAAGTTAAGTCCCATAGTGCTCAGAGCCATTTGAAACATTTGAACTATTTAACACAAAATGACATTAAAAATTTAAGTTATTCACGAGCAGCTAGTTTAGAATATGTATGAACATTAAATGACACGACGAACCGTCTTGTTCTGCATATGGATTCAAACCCAGCTCATGCAGACTAAGCAAAGATTTCGTGACTGACGGAAACTAACAGTCATTCCTGATTAGGCATACAGAGAGTGATATACCTCGATTTTAGACAGTATCAGTTAGCAAATATCAACTTTAAATTGCATAACGCAAACATTTTTAACAGACGCGAATTCCTACCCAGCATCTATTGTCGCTGTTAACGAACTACGAGAGATGTTAAATATTGCTTCTTCACAAGTAACTTACTTGAAATGCCGTGAGGTAAAGCTGTGTGTTGGACACGGATTCGAACCCGGAACCTAATCGGATTGCTATCGAAGCACAGTCAAATGTGACATATCGGAATTTCGCGGCAGTAACTAGATGTTTTAACTGAAATGACGAGACGAAACATTAATTTTTTCCTTTCCAGGACTCCAACCCGGCACCTATCGCTGTTATATTCTAGAGAAAACTAACGTTAAATATGGGTTTGTTGCACCAGCAGTGACATGTGAGCATGTTTGAACTGAAATAATATGACGAAGAGTTCAGCGCTCACTGGGAATAGAGTCCCACACATATCGTTGTTGACTACACGCAAAGAGACGTCAGCTACCGAAGTTTTCTCCACCAGCTGCTCAGAATAGCATCTTGAACTTACAGTCATCTCGCAAATAGTTCTGTGTCTCACTGGGAGTTAAAAACGTCGGATATCGTTAGTGTTGACAGCGAATGAAAATACATTAAAAATCAAAATTATTATCCACCAGCAGATAGGTGTTCTCATGCTAGAGCTTGATAATACATAATTAAATCTTTAGTGCCGGGCCAGGATTCGATCCCATTCACGCATAACATGTGAAGGTGTTGAGGAATCTGCAGTTTTGAACAAACAACAAATTGTAGCCGAGCTGTATTGCCACGAAGGGATGAAATTCCGCGTTAAGGGCGGTCTGAGTTGCATTCCCAGTTCAGAACCAATTTTATCGACATACAGAAGCTCAAATAAAAGATGGAATAAGTGTCCTGTGACCATACATAGCGTTTGTGTCATCACTTGAAATAAATAACTAGTATAAGAAAGGTTACTGGTGATAGAGTTTCTACATGTCGCCACTCCAGACTGTATTGTGGTTCAACCTACCGTCTACTTGGTAAAGAAGGAATATCATCTCTAATGTGAATTTTCAGACCACGCAGCCATTATATCTCCTTCACTTGGTGTAGCCAGGAGAGAATGGAATCTGTCTCTCCCTATCTAAAATCATTGACAGAAGTGGGAATCGAACCCAGACCATAGGTATAACAACCTACCATCCGTCCAACAGACCACGAAATCCTCTTCTCTGCGAGTCATTTTTCTATCGTAACGCAGTTGCGCCACACTGGATGAGAATTCTGACACACAGGCTCCCTGTAGTAATTTGCAGCATGTTCAGTAAATTCATTTACTTGGTTGACCGAATCACCATGAACTAGCTGCCTCGGCAACCCAGTGCATACATTCGACTGTTTTGTAATCACAGAAATAAAATCACGTTACTGCCACCTACACACAACTGCCAACATTGTAGGATGCAGAAGTTTAAATAGGAAGTGTTCCTTTCCACTTGAGCTATTCTATTGCGCTATCTGTTACTAGAAAACGTCGTTCAGTCCAAACAAAAGCTGTAACTGTTGGTCTCTCAGAAGTCAAGACCTGGCCATATGCATAATCTCACAGTGCTGTGGAATCCAAAAGTTCTGGAGGAATAGTTGCCGAGCTCTGGAGCTGTTGTAGCTACGTGTCAGCTTGTAGTATAGATAAGATGTCGCGAGTTCGAATACATTCAGTGCTACATTTTTTAAAACGCAATTCTGCTCTCTGCTGAAGTTATCAATCTAATGGAACTTTGAACATAATTCCCTTCACTTCTCAATCCAAAGTAGTCGCATGTGGAAAAAGGACAAACTACTGTGACATTTTGTTCTATTCAGGTTTAATAGACAGCAGGCAGCAGATGCATCTCGAAGATGTGCAGGGAGAGCGCATCGTGCCATAATATGTCAGAAAAGTATTTTCTACATTAGCCGTCGTGTGGTAGTGATATTTTATTCTTCTTCAAACTTTGATTGACAGCTTTAACTCAGAACAAATTTTCTACATGCATGTAATCAATAAACTGCATGTGCGTTGTCAGACTGTCATAGGTAACATCAGAGAATTCGCATATATCGTTGATGATTAATTTCTCTCTCATGTTTACTATTGTTTTAACAACACTAAAGGAAACCTTACGAAAATTGTGCACTGTATTATAAGAAATGAAATAAAACTAACCATGATAACCTTACGACGAAAGTATCTGTACACAAGCATGCCTCCATCGACACGAATTAGTAAAATACTACTCACTTAGATTTTGATTGGGTCTGTGTTTAATTGGTATGCTGTTTCATACTCAAGAGGTATGCAAATGTGGCATTTCATAAATATAGTTACGTATTCCTAGAAACCCAAAATTCGCTTGTCAGCAGCGGAAACAGGCGTTACCTGTTGTGCAGCATTGTAGGTTTTTCAACATTGCACTATGAGCTGAAAGCATTTTCTTGCGATTTCCTTATTGATGTTTGATCTGACTGCTTGTAGCTCTTTCACAGAAGGGATAAAAACGTTTCAGTCAGTGAGACTGGAACTGCAAACCATAACAGACGCTGTTTCACAGATCAGCACGTTACCACTGAGCTGGCGAGGAGGCATGGGTCTCAGCTTCCAATTACGACGGCAATAGTAACTAGAACTCGTAAACCGCTATTTAAAGGTCGAGATTAGTTGCGATTTCCACCTGCAACGACTTTCCTGGGCTGAAAACCGTAAATTTTCAATCTTTTGTTACCCTTCAAGCTATAATAGCGCAGATTATTCAATGGAAATGACAGGTAAAATCAAGTGAACTTTGAGGCTTAATTCCGTGCACACCAGGAAGTAACTCGTGGATCACAGAGTTGCCAAACATACGTTGCCTTGTTGCCAAATCTCAGTTACAGTACCAGCAGGAAGAAGACGAACCGATGTGATCCTACAGCGGTCTGGGAAGTGACCATAGCTGGTGTCTCCAAGTCGCGGCTGCTACGGCCTGGAATACGTAATGCGTCTGATTCGCTTTCTGTAACTAGGTTTAGGGACTGGAGCGTAGTTACTAATAATACTCAGAACTGACTGCAATCTGAGCATCATAAATCAGTAACTCTCATTGTTGTTTTTATATTTCTTTCGTAAGTGCACTCAAAACTAAGAAAATCATTCACAGGCGTTTTCTTGCCTCGCCGATAGTCGAGCACAACATACAAATAAAAATAAAAAAGAATGTGTGTGTGTGTGTGTGAGAGAGAGAGAGAGAGAGAGAGAGAGAGAGAGAGAGAGAGAGAGAGAGAGAGAGAGAGAGAGAGAGAAATAAAAAGCAATGGGAGAGAGTGTAAAAAATTGTTGTAAAGAAATTGAATCATGGTATTTAAAGAAATCTTTCATTAAAATGACACGTTCCACATCATTACGAAATGTCGTATTCATGATCTATGGAACAAGAGTTAATCTAATGTAATCTAATCTAATCTAATCACATCATATTGATGATTAGCCATGAAGAGTCATGAATTACCGAAAGTTTTGCCAATACCAGTAACCAAATCTAAACTTGAAAATAAAAGACGACAATTTTTGTAATAAACCGTGCCTCCTATCAAGACCCTTTCATCCCTGTTATCTAACCACGAAAGATGTCTGAAATACCTCCATTCTGAAGTAACAAAGTGTGCGTGCATTTAAAGATGAAGTGCATGATGTGAAGTTCTGTGACGGAGATACGAACCCAACACGTAATCCGATTGTTAACTAAGAAAAATCAAATGTTACGTATCGGTTTTTCTTACGAGCCGCTAGGTGTCTGAATCTAAAATAAGGATACAAACTTTTGTGCCTAAGCGACAATCGAACTGCACACCTACCGTGCATCCACGAATATAGCTTAAGTATCAGTTGCTTACTCATGAACAGTAAGCTGTGTGCGTGTTTGACCAGAAATAACGACACCTGTTGCGACTGTTGGCAACACATGAACAGACATTGAAATTGCGCGTTAATTTTCACTAGCAGGTGGGTGTGCACTTGATAAAGCTAGAAATGAAATTATTAATATTTTTGTACTGGATCAGGTTTCAGACCCACATACTTACCTTTGGAGGAGACCTAGAGAAGATTGCAGTCTTGGGAAAAGGAACGAAATGACTGAACTATACTGTTCCGAGAGATTCAGATCCTCGAAAGAGGAGATACGAATTCGAATCACAGTCCAGCAACAAACGTCTCTAGTTCAATAAAGTACAAGTAAAATAAGAGCCCTGTCCCTTTAAATGGCTATCGGTTCATCAAATAAAATAAAATTTTCTAATGTAAGTAAGCTTACTGGGGACTGTATTTCTTTTTACCATGACTTCCGCTGTGTCATTTCCCACCGTAAACCGGCTCTGCCCAGTTGGTAAAGAAGGAACGTGATGTTTAATGCGGATTCTGGATTATAACGTCTTTCTCTTGAGGTTACCAGAGGTAAAATAAATCTGTTTGTGCCTCTTAAAAGTAAATGCCTGAACCGACGCATTGCACCTGTGATAGCTCGTTCCACCAGACCATTGTGGCCACATTACCCAGCCCCAGGAGTGTGCTGTAACGGATGATGTGCTTAGCTTACAAAATTAGTCACGGTGGAAAAAATGCGAGTCTATTAAATGGTCAAGTAGAAGCAAGCTTCTGACGCAGAGATTATGCAATTCTCATGTCAGCGGGATGTAAAGACTCTTCTAGGCATCATAGGCTGGATGTGAAGCCATTTCGATTTTTCACAAATTCAGCAAATTTCTTAGTTTGAGAAAATCCACTGTGAAGTGTGAAGTTGCCGGATAATTCGATTATTACTGTTATTATTAATATCATTTTATTCATACTGCTGCTGTAACACAAGTGCTTGAACATCATTTAGTGCCTTTTGGTCACTATAGAAGTAGTTTCCCAAGAACAGGTTCTTTCCCTGTCTACGGAATCCTTTTCATGTTAATATCAAACACCAGCAATTACTCGTAGATTACATTAAAACTAAAGTAATTGACGAAGACGTTACTTGGTAACAAAAACGCACTGCCTTTCTTCATTTACTTTCGCCTAGAAATGGCTATCGAGTACTGACAAACCAAAAGGCAAGAGATCTTACTGCCTTCCGATATACGTTGCTGTTAGTTCTTCCACATGATTTGGTCGACATGACCTGTTTCAAGTAGTGTATGACAGATAGTGTTTTAGAAATTCTATTGTTTCCCTTTGCAATAAACAGAAGTATTTTCATTCTAAGCTGTCCATGTACAAAATTTTCGCAATATTAGTGCAAATTTAATATTCGCTTCTATAATGTATAAAAGTATTTCACAGTCGCAAAACTCGCATCCGAAACGTTGACCTTACACTTAGTCGCTGACCACAAATTCTAGCTCAGAGTGACACCAGTTTAATTAGCCTAATGTAGCGAAGACTGTTTGCCAGTGCTCTTTCTCACCGGAAAATACGCAATTGACTCATTTGGCTCCATAAGTACACTGTAACAGTAATTTCTGTGTGAAATTTGTCAGTAAGCTTTCGCCTTCCAACCGGCAAAATACGGAAGAGTACGGCCGGTAAACAATTCACAAACCACGATTTAGTGCCGATAAGATGATTTCTTTAAACATTGTCGAAGCTGAGGGAATTTAGTTTCTGCTTAAATCGTCTTAAGCAGCAACGTTCACAGATATCTCAAATAGGAAAAAGCTGAATATCCAGGTACGAAGGTTGTAAAACAAACTTCCCACAGTTTGTGTCAGGTTGATCTTTTCGTCTGACAACACTGCTTAAGCATTTTGTCTAAGAGGTATCACAAGTAGTATCCCTGTAGCTGTGGGAATCATTGGTTGAAAACGAGTTTAACACCAATGGGTACAGTGCTGCTATATTTTCAAAATTATTATCAACCTAAGTCTGAGTTCATCCACAAACTGAGAATAATTTATAATATTGAAGCTAGACTGTGTATCCTTGTCTTTCTTGAGTGGTCATTGGAAGGCGTTTACACACACGTATACAATACTATGAATACTTCGAACGCTATGGTTAACGTTGCTCTCATAAACTACTTTTTTTTAAAATTCTTCTGGGTCTTAAGCGTGCAATATGTGTTGTAGATACAGTCGCAGACCAAAAAATTGACCGCCGAGTCGTTCACGTAAGGTAGACAATACAGTCTCCTCTCAGAATTCTATGTCTGGCAATATGCTCGATGTAGCAACATGTAGACTGCGGCACTTCCCAGAGGAAGTCTTGACTCCAGTCTTAGTACATTACTCTTGACTACGACCGTAGTCTTGAGGTTAAACGAGAGACCAGCTAATATGATATTGTAGATTCGCTTGAATTACACTCATAGCTTCAGCACCGAGAGGAAAGGCTATAAAAATGTTGTCGATATGTGCTTTCGGTCGCCAGACGTCATATTAGCTGGTCTCGCGTTTTACCTCAAGACTAGGGTCATGTTCCATCAGCGGTATGAATAAAATGATATTAATAATAACAGTAATAATCGAATTATCCGGCAACTTCACACTTCACAGTGGATTTTCTCGAACTAAGAAATTTGCTGAATTTGTGAAAAATCAAAATGGCTTCACATCCAACCTATGATGCCTAGAAGAGTCTTTACATCCTGCTGACATGAGAATAGCATAATCTCTGCTTCAGAAGCTTGCTTCTACTTGACCATTTAATAGACTCGCATTTTTTCCACCGTGACTAATTTTGTAAGCTAAGCACATCATCCGTTACAGCACACTCCTGGGGCTGGGTAATGTGGCCACAATGGTCTGGTGGAACAGCTATCACAGGTGCAATGCGTCGGTTCAGGCATTTACTTTTAAGAGGCACAAACAGATTTATTTTACCTCTGGTAACCTCAAGAGAAAGACGTTATAATCCAGAATCCGCATTAAACATCACGTTCCTTCTTTACCAACTGGGCAGAGCCGGTTTACGGTGGGAAATGACACAGCGGAAGTCATGGTAAAAAGAAATACAGTGCCCAGTAAGCTTACTTACATTAGAAAATTTTATTTTATTTGATGAACCGATAGCCATTTAAAGGGACAGGGCTCTTATTTTACTTGTACTTTATTGAACTAGAGACGTTTGTTGCTGGACTGTGATTCGAATTCGTATCTCCTCTTTCGAGGATCTGAATCTCTCGGAACAGTATAGTTCAGTCATTTCGTTCCTTTTCCCAAGACTGCAATCTTCTCTAGGTCTCCTCCAAAGGTAAGTATGTGGGTCTGAAACCTGATCCAGTACAAAAATATTAATAATTTCATTTCTAGCTTTATCAAGTGCACACCCACCTGCTAGTGAAAATTAACGCGCAATTTCAATGTCTGTTCATGTGTTGCCAACAATCGTAACAGGTGTCGTTATTTCTGGTCAAACACGCACACAGCTTACTGTTCATGAGTAAGCAACTGATACTTAAGCTATATTCGTGGATGCACGGTAGGTGTGCAGTTCGATTGTCGCTTAGGCACAAAAGTTTGTATCCTTATTTTAGATTCAGACACCTAGCGGCTCGTAAGAAAAACCGATACGTAACATTTGATTTTTCTTAGTTAACAATCGGATTACGTGTTGGGTTCGTATCTCCATCACAGAACTTCACATCATGCACTTCATCTTTAAATGCACGCACACTTTGTTACTTCAGAATGGAGGTATTTCAGACATCTTTCGTGGTTAGATAACAGGGATGAAAGGGTCTTGATAGGAGGCACGGTTTATTACAAAAATTGTCGTCTTTTATTTTCAAGTTTAGATTTGGTTACTGGTATTGGCAAAACTTTCGGTAATTCATGACTCTTCATGGCTAATCATCAATATGATGTGATTAGATTAGATTAGATTACATTAGATTAACTCTTGTTCCATAGATCATGAATACGACATTTCGTAATGATGTGGAACGTGTCATTTTAATGAAAGATTTCTTTAAATACCATGATTCAATTTCTTTACAACAATTTTTTACACTCTCTCCCATTGCTTTTTATTTCTCTCTCTCTCTCTCTCTCTCTCTCTCTCTCTCTCTCTCTCTCTCTCTCTCTCTCACACACACACACACACACACATTCTTTTTTATTTTTATTTGTATGTTGTGCTCGACTATCGGCGAGGCAAGAAAACGCCTGTGAATGATTTTCTTAGTTTTGAGTGCACTTACGAAAGAAATATAAAAACAACAATGAGAGTTACTGATTTATGATGCTCAGATTGCAGTCAGTTCTGAGTATTATTAGTAACTACGCTCCAGTCCCTAAACCTAGTTACAGAAAGCGAATCAGACGCATTACGTATTCCAGGCCGTAGCAGCCGCGACTTGGAGACACCAGCTATGGTCACTTCCCAGACCGCTGTAGGATCACATCGGTTCGTCTTCTTCCTGCTGGTACTGTAACTGAGATTTGGCAACAAGGCAACGTATGTTTGGCAACTCTGTGATCCACGAGTTACTTCCTGGTGTGCACGGAATTAAGCCTCAAAGTTCACTTGATTTTACCTGTCATTTCCATTGAATAATCTGCGCTATTATAGCTTGAAGGGTAACAAAAGATTGAAAATTTACGGTTTTCAGCCCAGGAAAGTCGTTGCAGGTGGAAATCGCAACTAATCTCGACCTTTAAATAGCGGTTTACGAGTTCTAGTTACTATTGCCGTCGTAATTGGAAGCTGAGACCCATGCCTCCTCGCCAGCTCAGTGGTAACGTGCTGATCTGTGAAACAGCGTCTGTTATGGTTTGCAGTTCCAGTCTCACTGACTGAAACGTTTTTATCCCTTCTGTGAAAGAGCTACAAGCAGTCAGATCAAACATCAATAAGGAAATCGCAAGAAAATGCTTTCAGCTCATAGTGCAATGTTGAAAAACCTACAATGCTGCACAACAGGTAACGCCTGTTTCCGCTGCTGACAAGCGAATTTTGGGTTTCTAGGAATACGTAACTATATTTATGAAATGCCACATTTGCATACCTCTTGAGTATGAAACAGCATACCAATTAAACACAGACCCAATCAAAATCTAAGTGAGTAGTATTTTACTAATTCGTGTCGATGGAGGCATGCTTGTGTACAGATACTTTCGTCGTAAGGTTATCATGGTTAGTTTTATTTCATTTCTTATAATACAGTGCACAATTTTCGTAAGGTTTCCTTTAGTGTTGTTAAAACAATAGTAAACATGAGAGAGAAATTAATCATCAACGATATATGCGAATTCTCTGATGTTACCTATGACAGTCTGACAACGCACATGCAGTTTATTGATTACATGCATGTAGAAAATTTGTTCTGAGTTAAAGCTGTCAATCAAAGTTTGAAGAAGAATAAAATATCACTACCACACGACGGCTAATGTAGAAAATACTTTTCTGACATATTATGGCACGATGCGCTCTCCCTGCACATCTTCGAGATGCATCTGCTGCCTGCTGTCTATTAAACCTGAATAGAACAAAATGTCACAGTAGTTTGTCCTTTTTCCACATGCGACTACTTTGGATTGAGAAGTGAAGGGAATTATGTTCAAAGTTCCATTAGATTGATAACTTCAGCAGAGAGCAGAATTGCGTTTTAAAAAATGTAGCACTGAATGTATTCGAACTCGCGACATCTTATCTATACTACAAGCTGACACGTAGCTACAACAGCTCCAGAGCTCGGCAACTATTCCTCCAGAACTTTTGGATTCCACAGCACTGTGAGATTATGCATATGGCCAGGTCTTGACTTCTGAGAGACCAACAGTTACAGCTTTTGTTTGGACTGAACGACGTTTTCTAGTAACAGATAGCGCAATAGAATAGCTCAAGTGGAAAGGAACACTTCCTATTTAAACTTCTGCATCCTACAATGTTGGCAGTTGTGTGTAGGTGGCAGTAACGTGATTTTATTTCTGTGATTACAAAACAGTCGAATGTATGCACTGGGTTGCCGAGGCAGCTAGTTCATGGTGATTCGGTCAACCAAGTAAATGAATTTACTGAACATGCTGCAAATTACTACAGGGAGCCTGTGTGTCAGAATTCTCATCCAGTGTGGCGCAACTGCGTTACGATAGAAAAATGACTCGCAGAGAAGAGGATTTCGTGGTCTGTTGGACGGATGGTAGGTTGTTATACCTATGGTCTGGGTTCGATTCCCACTTCTGTCAATGATTTTAGATAGGGAGAGACAGATTCCATTCTCTCCTGGCTACACCAAGTGAAGGAGATATAATGGCTGCGTGGTCTGAAAATTCACATTAGAGATGATATTCCTTCTTTACCAAGTAGACGGTAGGTTGAACCACAATACAGTCTGGAGTGGCGACATGTAGAAACTCTATCACCAGTAACCTTTCTTATACTAGTTATTTATTTCAAGTGATGACACAAACGCTATGTATGGTCACAGGACACTTATTCCATCTTTTATTTGAGCTTCTGTATGTCGATAAAATTGGTTCTGAACTGGGAATGCAACTCAGACCGCCCTTAACGCGGAATTTCATCCCTTCGTGGCAATACAGCTCGGCTACAATTTGTTGTTTGTTCAAAACTGCAGATTCCTCAACACCTTCACATGTTATGCGTGAATGGGATCGAATCCTGGCCCGGCACTAAAGATTTAATTATGTATTATCAAGCTCTAGCATGAGAACACCTATCTGCTGGTGGATAATAATTTTGATTTTTAATGTATTTTCATTCGCTGTCAACACTAACGATATCCGACGTTTTTAACTCCCAGTGAGACACAGAACTATTTGCGAGATGACTGTAAGTTCAAGATGCTATTCTGAGCAGCTGGTGGAGAAAACTTCGGTAGCTGACGTCTCTTTGCGTGTAGTCAACAACGATATGTGTGGGGCTCTATTCCCAGTGAGCGCTGAACTCTTCGTCATATTATTTCAGTTCAAACATGCTCACATGTCACTGCTGGTGCAACAAACCCATATTTAACGTTAGTTTTCTCTAGAATATAACAGCGATAGGTGCCGGGTTGGAGTCCTGGAAAGGAAAAAATTAATGTTTCGTCTCGTCATTTCAGTTAAAACATCTAGTTACTGCCGCGAAATTCCGATATGTCACATTTGACTGTGCTTCGATAGCAATCCGATTAGGTTCCGGGTTCGAATCCGTGTCCAACACACAGCTTTACCTCACGGCATTTCAAGTAAGTTACTTGTGAAGAAGCAATATTTACCATCTCTCGTAGTTCGTTAACAGCGACAATAGATGCTGGGTAGGAATTCGCGTCTGTTAAAAATGTTTGCGTTATGCAATTTAAAGTTGATATTTGCTAACTGATACTGTCTAAAATCGAGGTATATCACTCTCTGTATGCCTAATCAGGAATGACTGTTAGTTTCCGTCAGTCACGAAATCTTTGCTTAGTCTGCATGAGCTGGGTTTGAATCCATATGCAGAACAAGACGGTTCGTCGTGTCATTTAATGTTCATACATATTCTAAACTAGCTGCTCGTGAATAACTTAAATTTTTAATGTCATTTTGTGTTAAATAGTTCAAATGTTTCAAATGGCTCTGAGCACTATGGGACTTAACTTCTAAGGTCATCAGTCCCCTAGAACTTAGAACTACTTAAACCTAACTAACCTAAGGACATCACACACATCCATGCCCGAGGCAGGATTCGAACCTGCGACCGTAGCGGTCACGCGGTTCCAGACTGAAGCGCCTAGAACCGCACGGCCACATCGGCCGGCCCCCACCATCTGGTATCAATGCATTACCTTATAATCCATTATATATATTCATTTTCATAGTACACTTGATATTATAGATGAGTAGGACACAAGACAGGACATAGATAATGTCCGTTTGACGTCAACAGTGTGTAACATTTTACTTCTTTTGAATAGGACAATGTTCCTCTCCAATAATTTTTAGATTAGTTACAATAAGCTTACGCTGCAAGAGAATTCGCTTGTATTTTTCAATATGTGGTCTGTTGTCGGTTTGAAGGCCTTCCATAACATCGGCAACGTAGTGCAACTCCACCGACAGCTGTCTGGAGTAGGGTGGAGATAGCAATGTGAAAGTTGCGAGCTGTCGAAGACGATCTTCATATTCCTAATGCGATTAGGACATCGTATACTCTTGACGACGTTTAGCACCTGTGCGGTCAGTCACCCAATTTCAGAATTCATTTTGAGTAATCCTGCTAAATTCCCAAAATATTGTCTTTTTATATTGATGAGTAATACGGATAGTCGTCACGTTCATGTGCCGTCTACAACGAAAATTTAATGTTACTATCCTAGGAACTAACCTGCAATACGTTTTGTATTTCATAATCGGAACTATCTGCATTAACCGTCATCAGAGCAATGTCAGGGAACAGAATGCAGCAGTGCCTACTTGAGGACCTGCTTGAGTCGTGTTCTAAGGAAAGGGTAGTTGCTGGTTCACATTATATTACACTAGCGAGGAGTACCGACTTTTCCTTTTCTCTGCAAACATCCAGAACTAAATTCAGTAACTAAATGCTAAGAATATATTTGCATTGTGCCAACTCAAAGATCAATAGATATGGATATAGATATAGATCTTTATATTTAAAGCCATTCTCGTTCTGCGTTGGAATAAACATCATTCATTATTTGCTTGTTCTTGTTACGATTGTTATTATCATTCTCTCACTCGCAAGAGTCTTATGCTGATGCTGTATGAATAAATTATGCCATTGGATACAAAGCGGTTTAGTTTTGAGACCTAACCCACGAGGGGGGAAGGCACAGTGGTCTGCTTCAGGAATTCCAAGCAATAAAACACAAAAAACAACCCAGGAAGGGTTCGAACAGCTACTTTCACGCTGAGACATGCATTTGGAATCTGTTCATCGTTACGGGGTCAAACAAGAGGGTAACATTACTGAAACAATGATCGGGCTACTTAGTATATAATAGAGCATACAGATTTCAAGGAGGAAACGTATGAAGACGCAGACTTCCTCGTTATCAATATGTGCGGCATATCTTTCGTGTTAACGAAAGTAAATTCCCGCTTTACCTCTTCTTACGTGTCATATGAAATGAATGCCATGAGGAATAGAATATTTGTTGACTGCGTCTCTTCTTGCCTCCATCCTTACCAACATATTTCTTCATTCTCGTGGTAATCATGACATTCTATGTGCATGCTGCAAACGATTGCCAAGTGGACAAATTCGACATCGAGGTGCAAAGCGTTTGGTATCTTACATTATATTCAATTCGAATAAGCTTCCGGTGTATTTTTACTTCGTTTGTATTTTTAGATGATTATGAACGTTACGGAAATTTATCTCACATGCTTTATGTTGAATGAGAAACATTGAATGATCCGTTTTGCTTTCCCTACGTTGAAAAGATATAATGTCGGCGTCAACAGCCTTCTTCCACGCCGGAAGCTGAAACTTGTATCATTCTGGATTAATGATAACTGAATGTCTCATATGTATACATAGCCCACAAGGCGACGTCAGAAACCATCAGGGGAGAACGCCGCATAAAAACCAAACGTGCGCGCGCGTCTCCACTCTGAAGAACCGTATCGGAGAATCACGGAAAGCATTTCGCTGAAGAGCTGCCTCGTCAGAGAGCCGAGAAATGGCAGCGTCGTAGCAAGTATTTGTCAACACTCTGATAGTGCATTTACTTCCGGGTGTATGTCGGCGTTACCTCGCTAAATTCACTTGACATTCGTTTTCCACATCGAAGACTCGTACGATATAATCCACTGCAAGATGACACAATTAGAAAGTATATTTAATTTCTGGACTCCAAGAACGGCGTTCTTCACATAAGTAACACCTGTTTGTGTGTGCATTCGGGAGGACGACGGTGCAATCCCGCGCCCGGCCATCCTGATTTAGGTTTTCAATGATTTCCCTAAATCGCTTCAGGCAAATGCCGGGATGGTTCCTTAGGAAAGGCACGGCCGATTTCCTTCCCTATCCTTCCCTAATCCGAGCTTGTGCTCCGTCTCTAATGACATCGTTGTCGACTGGACGTTAAAACAGTAATCTCCACCTCCTCTGTTTGTGTGTTTAAGGTTGCGTTTTGAGGCTCAGGCAACATCGCAGTGACTATAGTCCGCCTCTGGCCGCCAGTGTGTCGTTAGCTCAGAGGTTCCCTTGTGCGTTGCAGTGCTTGTACTATAAGTTTGAATCACGGTAGACCCGTTGACTACAACCATTTATTTTCCACTTTAATTAATGGATTTGCAAACTGCTAGTAAAAATTTCTTATGCGAAATCTGAAGAATGCCTTTAAACATCAATCTTAGTCCGATTTCGACTTAGTAAATTAAGTTAATATCATGGATTTCTGCTTTGCAAATTCCAAGGTGCTTCACTGTAAAATAGGTCCTGAAAAGATTCAAACCGACTGTCAACGATATAAATTTGAGCTTTGTTCGTCATATAGGTCTAACATGTCAGAAGGTTGTTTATGAAGTGCACATGTTCATTAATATAGTTCCCATCTTCTAAATATTTGCAATAGAATTTAACTGTAGACGTTTTCTAACACCGGCGTTAACAATTCCTTTCCGTTCTCTGAAACCTTCAAAACGACAAATTTTTCTGGTTTAAATCTGATGACCTTAACTATCACTTCCGATCAACAATAAATACTTCATGAACCCATACATGGAACTCCAAATGTGCAGTGTGCCTGCACTGCTACAGAGCATGCATTGCAAGGTATTCACACAGTTTATCGCATAGACTTACCATAAGAAATGAAACAAGAACTGTAATACACTTTACACCACAGACGCTCACTCTGGCTTGACGAAAACATCCAAACATTGACCAAACGTTGCACAAATAATTAAGTTTGAAAGGAAAAGAAACGAGGTATGAAGCATTTATAAATTCATCTAATTTAGTGAGGTGGTTTAATTTTGTCCCAGTCTATAAAATTAATTTCGGGCCATACTCAGCTCTTGCCGATTACCCGCCTACTAATCAGGGCGTCTGTCTCCGTTGCTTTTGAGCGTGAATGGAAATTGTAGAAATTTTCTGTGGAGAAACATTTAATAATAAAGCGTTTTAAATCATCAAAAGCGATGAGCGGTAGCAGGCGCTTTCGATAAAGAACAGTGGAGTGCAGCGCCGCTGCTGTCGCCAAGGCCGCTGCCAGTAGCCAGCAGATGGATCCCGGAGCTTTGCCGCATACGGCGTCCAGAGGAGGACAGTCTGCAGGAAATCTGCCGCAAAATCGTTACTAGATAAAATTTTGATATCGGTGTGTCACAAAGCGAAATAGATTGAATCTGCGCTACCATTACATTCACGTCTTCAGCATTCAGATAGAAGAGGCTATAAAAATATTTTATGCTAGCTGCTCTCGATCTACTGATATTATGAACAGAAACAACGCACGCTACCGCTAGACCACAGGCGTAATCAGCCTAGAGTCTCTCTATCTTGGGACAAGTTTTCCTCCAGGAAATGCCGCAGTCTACAGTGTTGCCAGATTGTGCAGATAACCGGACTTAGAGAATTAGCGAGTTGGCCAGTTTTTTTGTCCCTTGTCGCGATCGGCGCGGACTTAGCCTCTGAAGCGGCCGGCCGCCGGTCGAGTTTTATGTCAAAGAGTGTACATGTATAGACGTATAGAATTTTCTCATTGTGAACCTCTAAACCACTGTGGCAGATGTATGGCATACACAAACGATGAGTATGTGGAAGGAGCTGCCCCGTCGGGAGTCACGGTCTCTCCTTCCACCATGGCATGACCGACGTCATCCACGAACTCGCCGTACTCTAGCTACTGAGGAAGATATTCTCAGCCAAGTAGACGTAGCGTAGCAAAGCAGCTGCGTGTCTCGCAACACACGGTCGTTAACGTGGTGCCCGAGCATGGGCTGCACCCCTATCGTTATGCTTTCACATAACACCTACATCCTGCAGATCGTCATTAGCGGCTACTGTTGTGGATGCAACATGCAAGTCCGGAGGTATTGAATGCTCTATCCTCAGCAACGGGCAAACGGGACAACGCATCGTCGTTTCCGTGCTTAGCAGTGGACCGATATCGTAGCGGTACTGCGAGAGGAAAATAGACCAGCGAATGAATTTCTGCGCTGTGGAGGTACAGGCTGGATCGGATGAAAAAGCGATGTAAAAGGTATGTGGTCTGTGACGATGGTAAAGTGACGACCATACAAGAAATCATGAAACATTGTAACACCAAATACGAGAGCCAATGCTTCTGAGATTGGCTAAATGTTCTTCTTCCGTCTGTCCAGAGATCACAATATCGTCCAGATAGTTTGCTGCAGTAGGGACCGACGCACAAACAGTTTGTAGATATTGCTGAAACAATGCAGGGGCTGATGCACACCCGAATGGCAGTCGTTTGAATCGATACAAACCAAGATGCGTTTTAACCACCAAAACGCGCTGGGATTCTTCGTCCACCGGTATTTGCAAGTACGCATCTGCTAGGTCCAACTTCGAAAAATATTTACCCAGGCATAGTTTGTCTAAAAGATCTTATGGGCGTGGTGAAGAAAAAGTTGCAGTCACTAGTTGTGGATGCGCTGTTGCCTTGAAGTCCACACAAAGTCTCAATTTTCCGGAAGGTTTTTGCAAAATTGCTAAGGGTGATGCCCAGAGAGAAGCCTGCACACGTTCAATTACACCTTGTGATTCCAAATCGTGTAATGTATTTGCGACCTCATCACGCAATACATGGGGAACATTGCGCGCTCTGAAAAATTTTGGTTGCGCGTTGACTTTCAGTTCCCAATGTGCTTTATAGTCCGTAGCGCAACCGAGGCCCGGTGCAAAAATGTCTGCAAATTCGTCACATAGACGGGAAACACTGTCTGAAGGTACAGTCTCGTTCACTGATAGGACCTGATTTACTATAGACAAGTTAAACAACTGAAATAAATCGAAACCAAACAAGTTCACTGCAGCAGAACAACGAAGGATGTAAAATGACACAAGTTTTGTTTGCCCTTTGTATGTTGCAAGAAGGCTGCACTGTCCTAACACAGGGATCGCTTGTTCTGAATAACTACTTAACTTAACATTTGCAGCATGCAACGGAGGTTTGCCCAGCTGTTTGTAAGTGTCTTGATTGATCAGTGAAACTGCAGCTCCGGTATCGAGCTGGAATGGTATCACTTTGCCGTTAATGTCTAAGTCCACAAAAAGTTTATTGTCCTGCTGACGACAAGAGCGACTGTCTCGTGCAATGTGAACTGACACTGGTACAAAGTCTCTTGCGACTTGACGGGATTTCCGGCGATGTCGACACACACTATTTTTGGGACGAACACAGCCACTGTTAGAGAGAGTGGCACTGGGCGGAGTGGCATGAACTATATGAATTTCCATGGGTGAAGTGTCACGAGCCTGAGTATCCTTGGTTCGATTCCAATTCCGGCGTGAAGCAAAGGGCCTGAAATGGTTTTGAGCTTCCGAGCTGAGCTTTTTCCGCCAAATTCTTTGAACATGTCCTTTTCTATTACAGAAAAAGCAAATATCTTGGCGTGACGGGCAATTCTCACGCAAATATCTAGTAGCACACCGCGGGCATTATTTTAGCACTGCATTAGCTTGCTGGCGCGGTACACGTGGCTGAGAGCCAGGCGGCCGCGGCGCGGTCGGGCGCGAGGACTGTTTACCGTTCCGTGCAGCTCGCCCGGCGGGCTGGTTAACCTCACACACAGGTGGCGAAGTTTCAAATGATTCCTGAGCAAAGTCAAGTGTGTCCTGCCGATCCAATATGTCCATCACTTGTTGATGGGAGGGATTGACTAGTTTCAAAATCTGTTCCCGGATACGAACATCAGAAACGTTCTGTGCAATTGCATCACACACCATCGTTTCTGAATAAGGGAGTCCACATTGAAACTGAAAAGCACATTCCTAGTAAGGCCTTGCATGGTTGCAACCCACTTCCTATTAGTCTGACCTGTCGTACGTTTTGTACGAATGAACTGATTCTTTGAAACATGTATCTAATGCAGACAAAATTTCGTCGTAGGACAGAGTTGCTACGTCGCGTCGAGGAAATAATAATATCACGGTAGGAGTGCACACTGACGGACAATAAAAGAAAAGGCTGCCACTCGTTACCTTGAATTCTGTAGGCGGTGAGATGGAATCCAAATTGGCTTGACCACTCCATGCAACTTTCCAGTGCCGCATCAAAAGGACGAAAAGGTGGTGCAACTGCGTAATGTGGCTGCGTGAGCGGTGGAGCGGCGGCTGCCACATCGTTTTGCATTGCACGTTGACCCTGGACGAGCTATCCAAGGGCATCCAATAAGGCCTGCGTCTGCTGATTCTGGAAGCGATAAAATTCGGACAGTACATCTGGAGATTGTGGCGAAGCAATTACACAAGTAAATCAGGGCAGTATAGTTACGAACGTGAAGTGGTCTCGTCGCCAAATGTTGTGGATTGGCAAGAGAGCCAACCCACTATGAGAGGAAGCCGAAAGGCACGCGTTTTAGCTCACGCAGGCTGGCGTGAGGTCTGGAACAGGTCAAGGAAATGAGACTAGCAAAAAACGACGTAGCTGTGGAATACTTAACTTTAATCCATAAATGGTGAACATCGCTCTTGACCGGTACATTTTTTACAGCATCAATCGTAACTGGTAATGGCGCCTTGCTAGGTCGTAGCAAATGTCGTAGCTGAAGGCTATGCTAACTATCGTCTCGGCAAATGAGAGCGTAATTTGTCAGTGAGCCATCGCTAGCAAAGTCGGGTGTACAACTGGGGCTAGTGCTAGGAAGTGTCTCTAGACCTGCCGTGTGGCAGCGGTCGGTCTGCAATCACTGATAGTGGAGACACGCGGGTCCGACGTGTACTAACGGACCGTGGCCGATTTAAAGGCTATCACCTAGCAAGTGTGGTGTCTAGCGGTGACACCACAGATACAAATCTGTGAATCTTTCCAACAACAACGGGAAGGCAACGATAACTTTGTAAACACCATAATATGGTCGGATGAAGCGGCATTCAATCGTAAGGGTGTCGTCAGCTTGCGCAATGCTCACCATTGGTGTGAGGTTAACCCACAAGTCACCTGCGATAGTGGATATCAACTTCGCTTTGGTATCAACATCTGGGCCGGAATATTGGGCGACGAATGTTTGGGCATTTACATGTTGCCTGACAGATTGCCTGCAGGAAGGTATCAAGCATTCCTATCAAAATATCTGCCTGACGCGCTGGAGGACATTCCACTACATGTTCGGCATAGAATATGGTTCCAACATGATGGTGCACCCTCACACTCTGGAATTAATGTGAGACAGTATTTGGACGGATCATTTCCAGAAAGATAGTTCGGACATGGAGGTCCAGTTGTATGGCCACCGCGTTCACCTGACCTAAATCCCCTAGATTTCTTTCTTTGGGGGCACCTGCAGGAGGACGTGTACTCTACTCCGCCGACGAATGTGGAAGAATTGGTGGCGCGTGATCATGCTGCTCTTGTTACTGTGGACTGAGCTTTGCTGAGAAGGGTCCAGAGCTGTAACATGCGGCGAGTTGCGCAATGTTTGGACGTGCAGGGAGGTTACTTTCAGCATCTGTTGTTCTGAGGACAAGATAATCTGTTGTGAAGGTCATGCGATCATTAATATGGGCATTATTATTGTCACTGGTTGCTAATATCCGGTATCTGAGTGCTCATATTACATGTAGTATAAATGACAAGAAGATGTAGCGTTATTGTACTGCGCTTTAGCATCTCGAAATTGATATTGGTTTTGTAGTTATTCTGTCCTATAACAGGACATTTGTTTCAACTGTCTATTTCCTATTTGTCTAAGCACGTATTTGTAATGTTGTAACTTTAGGATACAGAATGAATTTAGCAAATAAAAAATTGTGCCCTAGCCCCGGACCGAACCATCTATCTCCTGCATACGAACCCAAAAATTTGTCCAATGTACCAAAGGCACAGCCCAACTGACTAGTGCTGAAAGCGATACCTACCACCCATTTGGTTGCAATGTTACCATTCTTTAACGTCCGTTTTTTCCAGATGTACTCACCAGACGAAATTTTGTGAGAGACATTTTTTTATTGTTGGCGCGTGAGGAGTCACGCTGCGATGCACGAGTGCGCGAATTTCCCTTCACCCTGTATATTACATTATTTCCAAAAACTTTTAGTTAGAATGTAAATGGTCGGGTACACAAGGTAGTTGGATACTTCAAGATGTGGCCCATCCGTATTCAGTCTGTGTAGGTCATTATTGATACTTATATAACACTTGGTCATATATCCTTATTAGTGATCTCTGAAAAGGGAGCCTTAAAAGTGGCATTAATATTCTGGGTGAAAACCTACCAACGATAAGATCCACTGATGACATTCTTATCCTCAGTGAAGGTGAAGTGGAATTAATGGATATGCTGAATGGAATATACAGTGTAATGAGTACGGAATATGGATTGAGAGTAAACGGAAAAAGGACAAAATCTGTAAGGAGTGGTACGATTGAGACTAGCAAGAACTGCACGAAGCTAAGGAACACTGCTGCTTTGGAGGCAAAATGATCCATGGCCGACGAAGCACACTACAGCAGGTAGAGACAAGTCTACTAGCAACGAACATAGGCCCTAATTTCAGAAACAAGTTTCTCAGAGTATACGCTACTGGCCATTATAATTGCTACACCAAGAAGAAATGCAGATGACAAACAGGTATTCATTCGACAAATATGTTATACTAGAACTAACATGTTACTACATTTTCACGCAGTTTGGGTGCATACATCCTGAGAAATCAGTACCCAGAACAACCACCTCTGGCCGTAATAACGACCTTGATACGCCTGAGCATTGAGTCAAACAGAGCTTGGATGGCGTGTACAGGTACAGCTGTCCATGCAGCTTCAACACGATACCACAGTTCATCAAGAGTAGTGACTGGCGTATTGTGACGAGCCAGTTGCTCGACCACCATTGACCAGACGTTTTCAATTTGTGAGAGAGCTGGAGAATGTGCTGGTTAGGGCAGCAGTCGAACATTTCTGTATCCAGAAAGGCCCGTACAGGACCTGCAACACGCGGTCCTGCATTATCCTGCTGAAATGTAGGGTTTCGCAGGGATCGTATGAAGGCTAGAGCCACGGGTCGTAACATATCTGAAACGTCACTGTTCAAAATGCCGTCAATGCGAACAAGAGGTGACACAGACGTGTAACCAATGGCAACCCATACCATCACGCCGGGTGATACGCCAGTATGGCGATGACGAATACACGCTTCCAATGTGCGTTCACCGCGATGTCGCCAAACACGGATGCGACCAACTTGATGCTGTAAACAGAACCTGGATTCATCGGAAAAAATGACATTTTGCCATTCGTGCACTCAGGTTCGTCATTGAGCACACCATCGCAGGCGCTCCTGTTTGATGCAGCGTCAACAGTAACCGCAGCCATGGGTTCCGAGTCGATAGTCCATGCTGCTGCAAACGTCGTCGAACTGTTCGTGCAGATGGTTGTTGTCTTGCAAACGTCCCCATCTGTTGACTCAGGGATCGAGACGTGGCTGCACGATCCGTTACAGCCATGCGGATAAGATGCCTGTCATCTCGACTGCTAGTGGTACGAGGCCGTTGGGATCCAGCACGGCGTTCCGTACTACCCTCCTGAACCCACCGATTCCATATTCTGCTAACAGTCATTGTATCTCGACCAACGCGAGCAGCAATGTCGAGATACGATAAACCGCAATCGCGATAGGCTACAATCTGACCTTTATCAAAGTCGGAAACGTGATGGTACGCATGTCTCCTCCTTACACGTGGCATCACAACAACTTTTCACCAGGCAACGCCGGTCAACTGCTGTTTGTGTATGAGAAATCGGTTGGAAACTTTCCTCATGTCAGCACGTTGTAGGTGTCGCCACCGGCGCCAACCTTATGTGAATGCTCTGAAAAGCTAATCATTTGCACATCACAGCATGTTCTTCCGGTCGGTTAAATTTCGCGTCTGTAGCAAGTCATCTTCGTAGTGTAGCAATTTTAATGCCCAGTAGTGTACATTTAGAGCAGAGCATTTTATGGTAGTTAATCATTGACTGTCTGAAAACCAGGACAGAAAAGAGTCGGGGTATCTGAAATGTGGTACTACAGACCAAAGTAGGCGGCCTGATGAGGTAAGGAATGAGGAGGTTCTTCTATGATAGTTAATCATGGTCTGTCGGAAAACCAGAAGAGAAAAGAATCGATGTATCTTAGATGCGGCACTACAGACCAAACCAGGCGGACTGATGAAGTAAGGAATAAGGAGGTTCTCTGCAGAATTCGCGATAAAAGAACATATGAAAAAGACTGAAGAAGATGGGAAATGATTATAGGAAATGTAGGATACATCAGGGAAGACCTCCTATGACTGAGGACAAAAATAGGAAAAGGAAGTGACTTTATATGACGATTCTGGACGAGAGAATCTTTTGAAAGTTTGTTGTTACTTTATATTGGGTTGCCTATATAATTGTGCGACGCACTGACTGCATCTTTGAGTGTTTACTAAACTGATTCCAGCGCAAATAGGTTGTTTCCCTTTATTTCGCAGCTCTACAAGTGGACTCGTTTCCTTTTCAGCTAGCCGGCCGCGGTGGTCCAGCGGTTCTGGCGCTGCAGTCCGGAACCGCGGGACTGCTACGGTCGCAGGTTCGAATCCTGCCTCGGGCATGGGTGTGTGTGATGTCCTTAGGTTAATTAGGTTTAAGTAGTTCTAAGTTCTAGGGGACTTATGACCTAAGATGTTGAGTCCCATAGTGCTCAGAGCCATTTGAACCATTTTGAACCTTTTCAGCTACACTCTGAGTGATGGTAGCAGTCGCGTGGAGGAAGGGGAAGTGGTGAACGGAGAGCTGACGTTGAGTGGTACGTACACGTGGAAGGACCCGGAAGGTTCCGTTCACGAGATGACCTACATTGCTGATAAACAAGGCTACAGGATGACCCCGCAAAACCGCCTGGGCACGAACGCGGGACTCTCGCTAATTGGAAGATGATCGCCAACTCATCACTGCAGAAACCTCTCAGGCACACATCTCCTAGTGTGACTTACAGTGTCTCTGGACAACAGCTGCAGAAGAGGCCAGTGTCGTATACCTGCGCTAAGATATTAACTGGGACTTTCCACTCACTGGTTGTATGTAATATGAGAACAATAAACAACGATTATTAACAGTTTTTCTTGCAGTTAACCACAATTTGGCTGATCTCAAGTACCACATGATCTTCTTCCTTATATCTTCCCTTATTCATTCATCAAGTTTCCCTTTTGGACATAGAGTGTAGGTGTACATGAGACCTGGGACAGTTAAGAATTCAGCACATGTGAAGTGCTTTGGCTCAGGTGTGCTTTGTCACCTGGCTGCACGCATCCTGCATTGCCACGCCATGCTGTCTGAGCGGAAAGAGGTGGAGAAGGTGGAAACTGCGAATTTACCACAATCAAATGTCAAAGCAATAGCGCAAGGAATGCTGAACTCCTTGCATAGAGGTTGGTTTGATATTTCATAACAACAAAGATCAAAAAACAAACTAACATTCACTATTTCTTACTTAGGTGCACTGAAGACATGTCATATATGTCATACTATCAAGACAACTGCATCTTTACACTTCGCTGGACACATCAGAATTTCATGTAATAATATTATAAATTCAAGTTGTAATATTTTTACATATTTTTGCACAAATTTTCGGATAGTAAACATAATTCATCGCATTTCATTTATAATACTTCCTCATAAGTATACATGGTATCTGGTAGCAACTGTAGGCATACAGACAGACGAAATTAACCACCATTTTGTGGGTATCGAAATGGATACTTGCTCCTTTTCTAGGTTCGTATTTTGCGGTGTATACAATTCACTGCAAGTGGTCTCGATCTGAAAGAAAGTTTGGGCTCTTTCTGATGTTGTGATCGGCACATTAGTGTAATCAAATGAAGTAAATGATGTGGCTGAAATGTCAATGTACTTACTGACCTGTTCATCTGTACCACAAAATGACGTAACACTAACCTTACCAAAATCTAAAATAACACTGTGTAAGTAGGCTGTTTAGGTTTTTTATTGGTAACGCCACATAGCGCTCTGTATGAAAATCACTGAATGTGCTGTGTGCAGTCTGTGGCTGGTTTGCATTGTTGGAATAGTCGCCATTGTAATGTTGGGCGGTTGGAAGTTAATAGCGCGTAGCGCTGCGCGGTTGGAGGTGAGCTGCCAGCAGTGGTGGATGTTGGGAGTGAGATGGCGGAGTTTTGAGAGCGGATGATCTGGACGTGTGTCCATCAGAGAGAGTAAATTTGTAAGACTGGATGTCATGAACTGATATATATATATATATATATATATATATATATATATATATATATATATATAATGACTTTTGAGCACTATTAAGGTAAATACATTGTCAGTTCTCTATCAAAATCTTTCATTTGCTAACTATGCCTGTCAGTAGTTAGTGCCTTCAGTAGTTAGAATATTTTATTTAGCTGGCAGTATTGGCGCACGCTATATTGGAATAGTTTGAGTAACGAAGATTTTTGTGAGGTAAGTGATTCACGAAAGGTATAGGTTATTGTTAGTAAGGGCAATTCTTTTGTAGGGATTTTTGAAAGTCAGATTGCATTCCGCTAAAAATATTGTGTGTCATCTTAGTGTTGATCAGAATAGGTAAAGAGCGAAATGTCTGAGTACGTTCAGTTCTGATCAGTTGTTTGAAAATCAAACAATGTAAGAGAGCACAGTAATTCATTAAATTTTTCTAAAGGGACGTTTCATATGTCGACCCTTAGCCGAGGATACCTCACTGGAAACTTTTGATTTTTTCTTGTAGTTTGTGTAATTAGTGTAGCTATTGTTTATTGCTAGCGCATAATTATTGAATTTCCTTTGTAGTTGTAGTTTTTCATTGTTGTACAATAAAACAGTTTTGGCACGCTTGTAGATATGCACCAAGTTTCTCACAGCTGCTCTTGCAATTAATGAGATATTATTTTCAATGCTATGTTAATGTGTTTTCTTATTTTGCTCTTCAAATTGTGCTTTTCAGTGTTTGTGTGAAATATTGTGACAATGATGGCGAGCGAAAAACGTAATACTAGGCTCCAAAGTAAACTGAGAAATGACAGTGAAGACGAAAGCAGTGTATTAGCGCCACCGTGTAATGAATTCACTAATGTTAAAAGTAGTAATTTGGTAATTCTGCATAGGGAAATGAAGCGGGCTGCAAATAATGGTGTAGACAGTGAAACAATTAGTGAACAGGGAAGCATTATCGATCGATCGGTCGGCATCAGCTCGCCTAAGGAATCCGAAATGACAGGACACAATCTCGGAAATAATGCAGATTCAGGTTTTGGGTCCTCACCGTTTTCTCAAATAAGTCAAGGCACATTTTCTGCTTGTCAAAATGTGAATGCTGCCGGTGCAAACGCACTGCCGAAAAGCACTGAGGAACATATTTCAGACACCAGTGCATTGTTATTACAATTAATACAACAAATGGGACAAAATCTTCAAACATTAGACACGATGGAACAAAATCAGAGACAAACACAGCAAAAGGTTCAAACGTTAGACACAATGGAACAAAATCTTAAAAAGTTAGACACCACGTTTGAACAAACACGTGAATATTTAACTACTGAGTTACATAACATCGAATCGAAATGTTAAAAAGTCTGTAATAACGTAATAACACAAATTTGTGAGCATTTTCAACCTATTTTTTCACGGCATGAAAATGCATTACAGAATCACGAAGCAGCCATAAAACAACTGCAGACTATTGTTCATGAAAATCATGAGACCTTCCGGGCTAAAAGTGACTCAGTTGCATCTATCGATTCGGTTACGCTACTTGGAGAAACTCAGGAAAACTTAAAGGACACAGTAGATACTCTGAAAATTGGTTCAGAAAGACACATGGAGGACATTAGTTCCAGAATGAGATTTTCACTCTGCAGCGGAGTGTGCACTGATATGAAACTTCCGGTCAGATTAAAATTGTGTGCCCGACCGAGACTCGAACTCGGGACCTTTGCCTTTCGTGGGCAAGTGCTCTACCAACTGAGCTACCAAAGCACGACTCACAGCCGGTCCTCACAGCTTTACTTCTGCCAGTATCTCGTCTCCTACCTTCCAAACTTTACAGAAGCTCTCCTGTGAACCTTGCAGAACTAGCACTCCTGAAAGAAAGGATACTGCGGAGACATGGCTTAGCCACAGACTCGGGGATGTTTCCAGAACGAGATTGCAGGGAAAGATCACCTCTCTGCGGTAATGATTATCACAGAGACAATCAGAGAAACAGACAATATGGGAACCAAAATAATCATTATCAAGAGAGACAGAATAACGTCAGACGCAACAGTCCACCGCGCAGTTACGATTACAGGAGACATTCTCCACCACATGACCGACAAAAAAGAAACTATGTAAACTGCCAACAAAGCGACAGACCTGAATTTCATCAGAACTGGTGGGATTCAAACAGGGCAGGGCCCTCTCGACAAGGTGAATTTGTAGAAGCTAGGTCTCCAAATCATAATAACGACGCGCGCCAACAAAGAAACAGACAATGACTCCGCAGGCAGCAATGTGCACCAGCTGGCTCAGGGAAAAATACCATACACGCTAACCTTGAGAGAAATTTTAGCATTCCTTACCGACGTACACAACCTGATAATTGCTTTGAAGTTGAAAGTCTGCACACTATAAAGGGTAAAATATTGCACCACGTTTAACATGTAAAACCGTTTATTGAAAGATAATCTGCTTCTTAACTTTGTCTTTGCCATAAAACTTTTCACTTCACGTTACTAGTATGCTTTGTCAGACTTAGAAACTTTTAACATGCAACAATGTTTGAAGTTAAATATCCAGTCTAGAACCTAGGGACCATATTTACACAGTAATTACCACTGCATTGTGATAGTGAACAGAGGACACAGTGTTACTGTGTGTGTGCATTCTTACTTGTTCGTTGCACGATTATGTAACGACTATAAGGCTTACATACTTAGAACATATACTGCTAATGAGATTTAACGCAACAATTTGGTTTACTTGAAAATACGTTCTTTATTTGAAGTACTTTCTGTGGTATTAAAGATGACTTAGTATTTGGTTTCCTTGACAGCTACATGATTATATCACGATGCTACTAATGTGTGACACAATTTGCATTGTTGCTTTCATGCTGTATCTGCTTTATATCTGCACAGTTTTTCTGAATTCTTTTTGAAAGTAAAACATGTTTTAGTAATAACTTTTGTGATATAGCTACAATGAGACAGCCTTTTTTGTAGCACAACAATACGTTACAGTGTAGTACTTTCTTGATCACGGTTCTGTACATAATAACTACGATATCTATACGCATAGCATTTCGCTTTTGTTTATTATGAGGTAAGTACACTGACTTCCACAGAACTTTGCTTATGGACGACGATAATTACGACAGTTGGCACATTTTTTACCCTTAAGTAATGACAGAGATTATGTTACAACAAGACGCACAATTTAGCGCGGCAGTACACATATTTGAGTGATTAATTTTTTACTTAAAACATTTATTTTTAAAGATTTTAGAATTACAAAGAAAATTTTCCGTGATACATTTGATTCCATTGCTGTAACCTGTAACACCTGAGGGTATAATTACATTAATCCTCAGGGGGATACACGCTTACTTTGTGTACCATTTGTTTGGCAAGCACAAGGAGCCCTAGCTAATATGGTATTTGCTTATACAACTTTACACATCAGTACCATATTTCTCTAACACATAAATTACACAGCTATCTGATCATTTATGTGAGAGAGACAAACATTTATTTTACTACATCAGTGACACATGTTTACACAATTACACAGTTGGATAACTTCACACTTAAGAAATTGTTTTTTGTCTGTACTGTGTAAACGATTCATATTTTTTCAGAACCACCGTGATACTATGAGAGCTTTGAATGATGTGTTTGGTATGGGATCATGATTTCAAAGTACGTTTGAGGTAGATGACACTACTGAAATGAGCAGAGAATTTTTTTAGGTTTTGACATTATTGGAGAAATCTACGACATTCTTGAGATTTGATTGAGGTGCTATGATATTATTACGATGACTATGTGTATTATACTGTTGAAGTATGTTTATGATCAATAAGCTGATGACATATGAGGAATTTGATTATGCTACATATTTATTATGATGAAATATTGAAGAAGTGTCGACGAATATGTGTATGAGTGATGTTTAAAGCTTTCCCGGCGTACTGATTGTTCCATAAAAACACGGGAGAACTGCCGGATATCAGTAACTTCCTGCCACGATATTTCGGCGCAGAGTCTTCTGGCCATCTTCAGGTGAATGCCACTGTAGTAGTACTGGCGAGTACGCGCTGAGCTCCGCTATTTAAAGCCTTCTGAGGTGACATTGCGCATGCGCTGCTCAGTGTGCGCGTTCATAACGGCTCCGTGCGCTGCGCCTCGCGCCCTCCACTGCGAAAGCCTGGCGTATCGGTGTCAGGTCGATTTCCATCTTTATGCAGATAACTACGTCGACTACGAAGTTTCTCTATAACAGGATTCCAAGCAGAGTTCAGCTGATAACCGCTATCTCGATTGATGAGATTCTCGTTGTCAGACAATCTTATTTCCACAGATTCATTGATAATCGAGCTCCAAAAGTTTGATGTATGGGCCAAAATTTTTGTGTCGTTGTAATTCATGGAATGGTCTGTGGAAATACAATGTTCGGCGATTGCGGACTTGGTGGGTTGGAGAAGGCGAGTATGCCGTTGGTGTTCCACAATGCGTTCCTGCACAGTTCGTCTTGTTTGCCCTATATATGATTTGCCGCATTCACACGGAATTTTGTAAACACCTGGTTTACGCAGGCCCAAGTCGTCTTTAACGGATCCCACCAGTGATGAAATTTTGGAAGGAGGGCGAAAGATGACTCTCACTTGATACTTTCTCAATATTCTGCCTATCTGTGAAGAAATATTCCCAATAAATGGTAGATAAACAGTCGACCTGAAGGCCTCTTCCTTTTCCTTGTTCCGTCGTTTGTAGGTATTCATCACTCTGTTCACTTGCCTAGGTGAAAAGCCATTTTCCAAAAATACTTTTTGCAGCTGTTCCAGTTCCGCTTGAAGACTGTCGGCGTCAGAGATAGTATGGGCACGGTGGACCAAGGTTTTGAGAACGCCCATTGTTTGTGCTGGATGGTGGCAACTAGTAGCTTGTAGATACAGGTCTGTATGAGTGGGCTTTCTGTACACCGAGTGGTTTCACTGTTTACAAAGGTGCCTCTGGTGGACTCACTACACCTCATAAGCAATATGTTTAGTGCAGACATTACAGCGTTGTTTGAGCACACTCTCTCCTCTACATATTTTATATTTAACAACGAATTTTACGAACAATCTGATGGTGTCGCCATGGGGAGTCCTTTGTCTCCCCTGGTGGCCAATCTTTTTATGGAGGATTTTGAGGAGAGAGCACTCGACTCTGCCACTTTTAAACCGACAGTATTTTGGCGGTACGTTGACGACACTTTTATAGTGTGGCCTCATGGTCTAGACCGTCTCCAAGAATTTTTACGTCACATGAACTCCGTACATGAAAACATAAAATTTACCATGGAGATAGAGAGAGATGGTTGTCTGCCGTTTTTAGACGTCCTGGTACGACGGAAGAGTGATGGCACACTTGGTCACTCGGTGTGGATCCGTTAAAGACGACTTGGGCCTGCGTAAACCAGGTGTTTACAAAATTCCGTGTGAATGCGGCAAATCATATATAGGGCAAACAAGACGAACTGTGCAGGAACGCATTGTGGAACACCAACGGCATACTCGCCTTCTCCAACCCACCAAGTCCGCAATCGCCGAACATTGTATTTCCACAGACCATTCCATGAATTACAACGACACAAAAATTTTGTCCCATACAGCAAACTTTTGGAGCTCGATTATCAATGAATCTGTGGAAATAAGATTGTCTGACAACGAGACTCTCATCAATCGAGATAGCGGTTATCAGCTGAACTCCGCTTGGAATCCTGTTATAGAGAAACTTCGTAGTCGACGTAGTTATCTGCATAAAGATGGAAATCGACCTGACACCGATACGCCAGGCTTTCGCAGTGGAGGGCGCGAGGCGCAGCGCACGGAGCCGTTATGAACGCGCACACTGAGCAGCGCATGCGCAATGTCACCTCAGAAGGCTTTAAATAGCGGAGCTCAGCGCGTACTCGCCAGTACTACTACAGTGGCATTCACCTGAAGATGGCCAGAAGACTCTGCGCCGAAATATCGTGGCAGAAAGTTACTGATATCCGGCAGTTCTCCCGTGTTTTTATGGAACATGTGTATGAGTAATAAGGTAAGGAATAATGAGTAGTGGTTAGGGACTCTGATTTGTGAAAAAGGATGTTGGAAACCAAGAATCGTACTTTATCAGTTATGAAATGTGTGTAATTGCGTGAATGTATCACAATGCCCCACAAAAAATTTTTAGACTCTGTTATATTGATAGGATTTTGTTTCTACACATTTGTAACTCAAATTCTCGACCTGTCAAATTTTTTTTATAAGACTGTCACTGTAGCGCAAACTGCTGTTGTAAATATTTCGGTAAGAAAGCTAAGCGACCTTGACGTAATTCACTCCTTTCAGAGGCACAACAAAAAAAAAGGAGACGCCATTAACCTCGCTATTGACATTCCTTTGTAGAAAGCATCGCAAATACAACACGCTCAAACTTGAAAACATATCATTACACTGTGGAGCTCTTAATTTATGATATTTACTAAAATGCCTAATGAAATGATGAGAAACATTTTACATCTATTGTCATTCTTGTTGAGAAATTTTTTTACTGCCTTTGGAGGCGCCATTTGCCTAGTGAATGACATTTCATTCTTTGCATTATATGTATATTTGCTCATTTTGTTTAATATATAGATTCTAGCTGCATTGCAGCCTTGGTTAAAATAAAATTTAATAGATGTTCTAATATAGATATTTTATGCCTAAAGATCCAGTAAATAATTATTTTATGATCTACTTCCAAAAAAAAGGGGAGCACAATAAGACATTTCCCTTCACAGGAATTACATACATAATTTTTCTCAATGATTGGATACATTGTTTCGTAGAATAAGTCAAGGTGAGGCATCACTCTAGTATGAAGATCTGACATAGGTATTAGACATTTCCTATCTTTACTGTAATATTTTTCTCCTTGAGCTTTGTCATGTTTAGGTATAAGTTACTGCATTTGCTGCTGCTGTTTGTCAGGCATTGTCCTACTGAATTTTACCTTGTGTTAAGTCAGTTTTACTACTTATTCATTTTTCTTGTTTGCTGCATATTGCCTTATATTAGTTGTAATGTTGCATTTACTCTGCTAATTTAGATATATTGCTGCTTGCTTTGCCAATTTGCATTTTTTTGCCATTGCTGTTTGTGTTTATTGTTTTGTGCTGCTGCATTGCCTCATCCCTTAGTTTATGCATCTGAGCTCAGTAGATTTAAGTTACCTTAAGATGGGGTAGGCCATATAAGAGAAAGAGTTGTGATGAATTGGAAGAAATGCATTGAGAAGTTATAAGAAAATGGTTTGGCCAAAAAAGTAGTGTACAGTGGAGTAAAACCAATTTTTGAAAGAGGATATGAACAGAATACAGAAAGCATGCTTGGATAGGATTTTTTTGGTGGAAAAAAGTGTAGAAATAAGAGGAGAGATCTAGGTAGTGAAGTTTCGGGTTGGACTGCAGTACCAGATGTTACACTGAAAACAAACCCTGTCCTTTCCTTTTGTGTTATTCCGCTATGTGTTTGTGTACTCTTGTGTATTAGTGTTTTTCCTGTCTTAATGTGTTTATCTGATAAGAGTTATATTGTAGAATTTTTCTAGTAATATGTTATTTACTTTGTAAAGGTGTTTAGACATTATTTATTCTGTTTTGTTTTAATTCTCATATGTAACATCAATGTTTAAAAAACTATTCTCATTATATTATTTATTTACTTATGTCATAATTCCTGTAACACTCATGTATATGTCTATTATTATTCTTATCTAAAGCCTGTTCTACTACAAATGTTATCTGTATTGTTATGTTCTTTAATGATGTATTTTGTACCTTTGTAATTATATTATTATGTTGAAATTTATAATTGTATAGGCACCAGTTCTTCAAATTAAGTTTCATTTCAGTGCACACATTTCTGTTGTTCATAGTATATACACAATATGTAAAAAAAAGCACTGTTAGTGTTTGCACGTGTGTTAATAATTCAGCAAGGGACTGGTTAACAGCATTGCTGGTTCTAAGGTCAACTCCAAAAACTTTGTGAGTGCACAAGTGGTGGTTTATGGGCTTGCTATATTGTCCACAAAACTCTTTGGTAGAGATTCTACACCTGTAGAGTCACAACAGATGGCTGCTGGCCATCTCTACAAGGACTGCAGTGGGTCTGAGTTTTGAGAGCAGATGATCTGGACGTGTGTCCATCAGAGAGAGTAAATTTGTGAGACTGGATGACATGAACTGATATATATATATATATATATATATATATATATATATATATATATATATATATATATATATATATATTGACTTTTGAAGACTATTAAGGTAAATACATTGTTTGTTCTCTATCAATATCTTTCATTTGCTAACTGTGCCCATCAGTAGTTAGTGCCTTCAGTAGTTAGAATGTTTTATTCAGCTGGCAGAATTGGAGCACACTGTATTGCAGTAGTTTGAGTAATGAAGATTTTTGTGAGGTAAGTGATTCATGAAAGATATAGGTTATTGTTAGTCAGGGCCATTCTTTTGTAGGGATTTTTGAAAGGCAGATTGCATTGCGCTAAAAATATTGTGTGTCAGCTTAGTGTTGATCAGAATAGGCAAAGAGCGAAATGTCTGAGGACGTTCAGTTCTGCTTAACTGTTTGAAAATCAAATAATAAAAAGGTTTATAAGCACAGTAATTCATTACGTTTTTCTAAGGGGACGTTTCATAACTGGACCATGCCGCAGCTTCTGTTAGTGGTCCTTGTATATGTTTTTAGCAACTGGAATATGAAAGCATTCATTGCTTCAAATAGAAATGCTAATATTTATTTTTAAAATTTGACTGGTTTTCTAAAACTACTTACAGGACTTAGAATTGCAATTTGTTGCAATCTTTCCAGAATAATTCACGTGTGGAGGTACTACAGCTAACATTGTAAATTGCATGGAATGTATTTTTACAATAATTTTTTTAGAAACTTTAATAACTTTTGAAATATAAGTTTGGTTTGTATAATAACAAGACAAATGCATCTTTACACTTCGCTGCACATATCACAATTTCATGTAATAATTTTATAAATTCAGGTTTTAATATTTTTACATATTTCTTGCACAAATTTTCGGTTAGTTGCCATATATCGTGGCATTTTTATTATAGTTCCTCATAATTAGGTCCCAAGTATTCTAATTAGAAGAATGTATTGAATTTAAGTGTCACAGTGCACGTTCATGTTTTAGTACTACTTCATATAAACATCACAATATAGCATTTGGTACGCCGATATACTCATAATAGGCGTTTTTCTTAACCGTCATCTCATTTGTGACTTTACACTACTGTTCCCATGCTCAACGTATCGCACGTAAAAACAGTGGGCATGAAATTGCCAAAGTACGTATGTCATACAATAATTTGGACGTCTACATCTGTTCACGTTGTATGTTGGTGGTAAGTAGATTATGTAAACATATTAGGCAAAGAACTTTTTTAACAAGGATGTACACAATGTCATTACATGTATTGTTAACGGTGTCTTCAGTTTACTAAGTGTTTTCTTTTCACAATATAATCAATATAATCATTAGTAAAATGGGAACTCATATTCATCATGTAATCGGAAGGCATTTGATATCTGCTTGAGTCTTTCCATACATTTTGTTTTATATCTGTCAAGTAGTACAGGTGTATGGCAAAATAATGTTAGATATGCAGGATGCCATGGGTACCGTATAGCGGCTGACACTTTTATTATTTTTATACCACTTACCACACTCCGCCCCCCCCCCTCATGAACCACAGACCTCGTCGTTTGTATGGAGGCTTGTGTGCCTCAGCGACACAGATAGCCATACTGTAGGTGCAACCACAATGAAGGGGTTTCTTTTGAGAGGCCAGACAAACGTGTGGTTCCTGAAGAGGGACAGCAGCCTTTTCAGTAGGTGCAGCAGCAACAGTCTGGATGATTGACTGATCTGGCCTTGTCACATTAACCAAAACGGCCTCCCTGTGCTGGTACTGTGAATGGCTGAAAGCAAGGGGAAACTAGAGCCATAATTTTTCCCGAGGACATGCAGCTTTACTGTATGATTAAATGATGATGGCGTCCTCTTGGGTAAAATATTCCGGATGTAAAATACTCTCCCTTTCGGATCTCCGGGCGGGGACTACTCAAGGGGATGTCGTTATCATGAGAAAGAAAACTGGCGCTCTACGGAGCGTGGATTGTCAAATCCCTTAATCGGAATGGTCGTTAGAAAATTTAAAAAGGGAAATGGATAGCTTAAAGTTAGATATAGCGGGAAATAGCGAAGTTCGATGGCAGGAGGAACAAGACATTTGGTCATGTGAATACAGGGTTATAAATACAAAATCAAATAGGAGTAATGCAGGAGTAGGTTTAATAATGAATAAAGAAATAGGAGTGCATTACTATGGCCAACATAGACACGAAGCCCATGCCTACTACATTAGTACAAGTTTATATGCAAACTAGCTCTGCAGATGACGAAGAAATTGATGAAGTGTATGATGAAATAAAAGAAATTACTCAGATAGTGAAGGGAGACGAAAATTTAATAGTCATGGGTGACTGGAATTCGGCAGTAGGATAAGGGAGAGAAGGAAATGTAGGTGAATATGGATTGGGAATAAGAAATGAAAGAGGAAGCCGCCTGGTAGAATTCTGTGCAGATAATAACTTACTCTTAGCTAACACTCGGTTCAAGAATCGTGAAAGAAGACTGTATACATGGGAGAAGCATGGAGATACTGATAGGTTTCAGATAGATTATGTAGTGGTAAGACAGAGATTTAGGAACCAGGTTTTAAATTGTAAGACATTTCCAGGGGTAGATGTGGACTCTGACCACAATCTATTGGTTATGAACTGTAGATTAAAACTGAAGAAACTGCCAAAAGGTGGGAATTTAAGGAGATGGGAACTGGATAAACTGACTAAACCAGAGGTTGTACAGAGTTTCAGGGAGAGCATAAGGGAACAAGTGACAAGAACATGAGGAAGAAAACAGTAGAAGAAGAATGGGTAGCTTTGAGGGATGAAGTAGTGAAGGCAGCAGAGGATGAAGTAGGTAAAAAGACGAGGGCTAGTAGAACTCCTTGGGTAACAGAAGAAATATTGAATTTAATTGATGAAAGGAGAAAATACAAAAATATGGTAAATGAAGCAGGCAAACAGAAATACAAGCATCTCAAAAATGAGATCGGCAGGAAGGGCAAAATGGCTAAGCTGGCATGGCTAGAGGACAAATGTAATGATGTTGAGGCATATATCACTAGGGGTAAGATAGATAATGCCCACAGGAAAATTAAAGAGTCCCTTGGAGAAAAGGGAACTACTTGTATGAATATCAAGAGCTCAGATGGAAACCCAGTTCTAAGCAAAGAAGGGAGAGCAGACAGGTGGAAGGAGTATATAGAGGGTCTACACGAGGGCGATGTACTTGAGGGCAATATTATGGAAATGGAAGAAGATGTAGATGAAGATGAAATGGGAGATATGATACTGCGTGAAGAGTTTGACAGAGCACTGAAATACCTAAGTTGAAACAAGGCCCCGGGAGTAGACAACATTCCATTATAACTACTGACAGCCTTGAGAGAGCCAGTCCTGACAAAACTATAACATCTGATGAGCAAAATGTATGTGACAGGCGAAATAAGCTCAGACATCAAGAAGAATATAACACTTCCAATCCCAAAGAAAGCTGGTGTTGACAGATGTGAAAATTACCGAACTACCAGGTTAATAAGTCACGGCTGCATAATACTAACGCGAATTCTTTACAGATGAATGGAAAAACTGGTAGAAGCCGTCCTCGGGAAAGATCAGTTTGGATACCGTCGAAATGTTGGAACACGTGAGGCAATACTGACCCGACTACTTATCTTAGAAGCTAGGTTAAGAAAAGGCAAACCTAAGTTTCTCGCATTTGTAGACATAGAGTGAGCTTTTGACAATGTTGACTGGAATACTCTCTTTCAAATTCTGAAGGTAGCAGGGGTAAAACACAGGGAGTGAAAGGCTATTTACAATTTTTACAGAAATCAGATGGCAGTTAAAAGAATCGAGGGACATGAAAGGGAAGCAGTGGTTGAGAAGGGAGTGAGACAGGGTTGTTGCCTCACCCCGATGTTATTCAATCTGTATATTGAGCGAGCAGTAAAGGAAGCAAAAGGAAAATTCGGAGTAGGTATTAGAATGCATGGAGAAGAAATAAAAACTTTAAGGTTCGCCGATGACATTGTAATTCTCTCAGATACAGCAAAGGACTTGGAAGAGCAGTTGAACGGAATGGGCAGTGTCTTGAAAGGTGGATATAAGATGAACATCAACAAAAGCAAAACTAGGATAATGGAACGTAGTCGAGATAACTCGGGTGATTCTGATGGAATTAGATAATGAAATGAAACACTTAATGTATTAAAGGAGTTTTGCTATTAGGGGAGCAAAATAACTGATGATGGTTCAAGTAGAGAGGATAAAAACGTATCCTGGCAATGGCAAGGAAAGCGTTTCTGAAGAAGAGAAATTTGTTAACATCGAGTATACATTTAAGTGGCCGGAAGTCGTTTCTGAAAGTATTTGTATGTAGTCATGTATGGAAGTGAAACATGGACGATAAATAGTTTGGACAAGAAGAGAATAGCAGCTTTCGAAATGTGGTGCTACAGAAGAATGCTGAAGATTAGATGGGTAGATCACATAACTAATGAGGGGGTATTGAATAGAATTGGGGAGAAGAGGAGTTTGTAGTAAAACTTGACTAGAAGTAGGCATCGGTATGTAGGACATGTTCTGAGGCATCAAGGGATCACTAATTTAGTATTGGAGGGCAGTGTGGAGTGTAAAAATCGTAGAATGATGTAACGCCGGAAATTCATATCCTCCAATTTCCATCTATTGTACTATAATTTTTTTCCTTGTTTTGTTACCTCAAGATATGACATTTCTGTCTCTTTATATAATGTAATTGTTTTATTGTTTGTATATATGTATTTATGCATTTATGTTGGTTTGTTTTATGAATATTATTTGTATTTATATGCTGGGTCTGGCCTAGGGAAAACTATGCTATTGAACGAATACATCGATAGGTCGTGTGGAGAACCAAAGTGTTTAGGATCTTTGGTAGGGTTAACTCTGTAACATGGAGCGCGGGCAGAGGGGGAGTCTGGCTGGGGTGGTGTAGTGGAGCAGGTGTGTTGTGTGAAGCTCCCGCAAGTTGCCGCGCTTTCGGGGTTTGGCAGCATGTAATTGCGCTCGACTTGCGATGATAGTTTCTGACATGGTGTCGCGGATGGGAAGCATTAGCTGGCGCACATCAAGAGCCCGTTTCGTCTGGTGACCGTGTCGAGAAGAAGGCGCGCCAACATCCAGCTTCTGCAACAGCGATGGCTGACAATGAGTGACTGTCGCCACCTCCTCGATCGACGGCTTCAAACCTTCAATCAACCAACAAGGAAGACTGGAAGCACGTAAAGTTTTAGAAATGTACGGCAGATCTCAGCTTTTCAAACTTTTAGAATTGTTGCATCACAAAATTACAGCTACTTAGCATGAACCTTTGTTGCTCATTGTCCCAATTGCATTATCAAGCAGGGTCCCTTCCCTTTCCGGAATGAACCCGAGTGTCGTTGAAATTCAAACGCCAGCATCATTCGATTTCACTGCTTTAATTTCAAAGTTCAGTTAAGGTATTCATAGCTGGCTACAATATTTAGATTACACAAGCACAAATTAAGAGTGCGAGTTTTGTTACCGTATTTTAGCTTACCTGTGACTGCAGCTCAGCTTGGTACGTACTAAATTTTACTATTGTTAATTGTTCAGAATCATTTAATTCAAGTTCAAAGTTAAATCTCTTATTTCTAAATTGCGTAGATTCAAGTAGCTTTTGAAATGATTGTTGAGGTAGTCCAAGACTAAAACGTATCTTACTGAATTTCGATGTGCTTCAGAAAGAAAGCTCACTATTAACTTTAGTCACTAAAATAACTTTCGGTTTTCCGGTTTTATTAATTCTTTTGCTAAATTAAGTCAGAGTGTAGCGAAATTTATTAGTTCTGACAAACTTTCTGTTTTCACACTACACGTGTCAACCTTCAGTTGCCACGCTTCTAGTTATAATTATATGTGTAATAACCTTTCTTTTTCAGTTACTATAGTAATTGTCCTTAGGACTGGCGACCATAATTTCCCCCAAATCTCAAATATCTAATTACAGCTAGTTAATTGTTAACGTAATGGCCGCACATTTACTTTCTTTATTAACTTTACCCCTTTTCATAATTAATTTCCACCAGTTTCATTAGCATTTTTCCTTTCATTTAGATGTAACCCTTTCCTCCCTCTTTACCGACAAATTAACTTCGGTGACGATTTCTTTTCCCAAATTTCCATTACGTACACGCGGTTTAATTTTTCACTGTCATTAAGGTCGATAAGTGAGGGGGAGGTTACAGGGAGGCCAAGGGATGAGTACACTAAGTAGATTCAGAAGGATGTAGGCTGCTGTACATACTAGGAGATGAAGGAGCTTGCACAGGATAGAGAAGCATGTAGAGCTGAATCAAACCAGTCTCAGGACTGAAGATCACAACAACAACAACCTTTTACCTTAACATGTACACACGTTAGTGAGTCGTTGTTTTTCCTCGACTTTCAACAGTCTTCCCACAAAAATGTCGCAAACTCCACGACCTTACGTTTTGTGTATGCCATAACTGCACCACTAAGTGGACTATGCCGGTCAGTATAGACTAACCGTTCTCTATCCATGCATTGACGATTCAACGTCTGACCTGCTGCTCAGGGGAAAATAAACATTAATGGCTTGCTCTTGCCACATGTACTTGGAGGTGCTAATAAATCTTAAATAACGCGACTTGTATTAGCTGTAATTATTAGTCTACAAGTAATGTAAGTACTAATGTAATTTATTTGGTTTAGTACACCGTCTTCAGTCGCCAATACAAATATGTACACAAGAAAAGTACCCATTTCCAATACTGTAAAAAGAGAACCACTTCTCAGAATGACGTTAAATTGGCACAGCATGGCATGGACGCACGGTTAAACGTCGTGGAAAAAAATAATGAAAATTTTGCCAATAGAAGGCGCTGTAACCGTTTTAACGTAAATGGGGTCGGCTATAAATTACACATGGACCGCAGTACGATGGTTATGGTTTTAGTCGGACATTACAACATCCATACAATTAAATGTATATGACTGCACAAGTTAGCCTCGTATTGAGCTAGGTTCGTAATACCGAACATAACGTGTTTCATATAACCCACAACCTGAAATAAAGCCACGTAAGGATCGATAAGGTCATGATGTAGGGATATGACAGTTGATATTCTAGCATTTCCAAAATGCCTGTGCAGCAGGAACTTCACTGGCCGTGGAATGTGCGGAGGAGCGCCATCTTGCAGCAAAAGGGTCCCACCCACACATATGCGCTCCTGAAGTATTGGAATGACATTGGTGCACAAAACACTCTCATAGCGTTTACCAGCGTCGATACAGGTGACAGGACTCACATCTCCACGAAAAAAATACGGCCCTGATGCCGACAACCGGCTCCACACACCTCTGCAGATTTAAGTGGATCTGGTTGATGTGCATGCGGATTTTCTGTTGGCCATATTCTCCAATTTTGCGTATTCGCATGTCCTTGGAGATGGAAATGAGTTTCTTCCGTCCTCAGAATGTTCTATCGTCTTTCATTGTACACTTGTATGTGAACAAGAAATTCCAGAGTTAACGTTTATTTTTCTGGCAAGTCAGCAGGAATCAAATCCTGAGGATAACTGATTTTGTATGGATAGCAGTGTAAGATGTTTCCTAGAATTTCAGACACTGTGCTCGCAGGCATATCAAATGTTCAGACAGTTCCACACGTACAGCATGTGTGTACACCACCGCTCACCTCCTCCTGCACGTCTGCAGCCGAATCTTCGACGGGCATCCGATCAACCGCTTTTCTGCCTACGCCACATTGTACTTCAAAAGAAATCTTTAAGAATTAGCTAATCATTTTTTACAGGCACTTAGCAGACATCACACAAATTCCTGTTTTCATAGCCTTCAGCTTATGGAACTTCTACAGGGCTGCCAGCACACAGTCACCATTATTGTAAAAAGGCTTTACCAGTTGCGCACAATCCTTCATGGAGACAGCCATGTTGTGGGCCGTGAACGTAAATTGAGGAACGGCCATCTGCCATGCATCTGTTGGTGTATTTTATTCTGACGCTCACAGCGCTTTTTATTGTTGAAATTTTCGTTCATATTTTGTTCCATGAAGTTTTCCTCTGCGTCATTAATATACTGCTTAAACCTGAAGTCATTCTGAGAAGTGGTTCTCTTCCTACAGAGTTTTGAAACTTGGGTTTTGTGTGGCGAGGTAAGGTTTGATATTTCGTTACAAAACAATGGATGTAATATTTTCCGCTTATAAGCCGCCATCAGGAATACCATGCATCAAGTGTCATTGCAACGAAACTGTTCGGTATACTATCAGACTGCCGGCCGGAGTGGCCGAGAGGTTCTAGGCGCTACAGTCTGGAACCGTGCGACCGCTACGGTCGCAGGTTCGAATCCTGCCTCGGGCATGGATGTGTGTGATGTCCTTAGGTTTAAGTAGTTCTAAGTTCTAGGGGACTGATGACCTCAGAAGTTAAGTCCCACAGTGCTGAGAGCCATTTGAACCATTTGAACTCTCAGACAACAGAACCCCCACACCTTTTCCATGTGATTCACAGTTTTCTCGCTTCATTACAGAATAACAATCCTCACGGACTGCTTTAAGGATTTCTCAGTTGATATAAAATACTAGTCAGCAACATTACTTTATCTTAGGTGTTTTCCAGAAATTAATGTTTCATTACATACTTTCGTCACCTCAACTTACATTGTATTATAAACTAATCAAATATTTTTAGTATACTTATTCGTTCTAACAAGAAACTCATAGTAAACACGGTGCAAATCTTCATCTTATTTCTGTGTACCAACATATACCGTACTACATAATACAAGTGAGCATCATATACCACACTACAGATTTAAGTTCTCTAACACATAGCAACCTAATCATAATTTTCAAAATACCATAACATACCACATATTATATCAATATTTCTTAAAACCACAAAAAAATTCCTGCACATCGTCGTCACAGTATGGGCATAATCTTACCAAAACATATAATAAATAACTTCTCACATTTCGCCACTCTAATCATCACTCACCGTGAGAATCAGCTGAGATAATATATGTCTCTTCTCCTGGTCTGAAACTTTCAGCTTAGTATTCACTTCTTATAAAAAATTTTCGTCAGTAGTGTAACAGCTGTATTCAGTGGCTGACTATAGATATTTCAAACAATGATAGTAAACTAACAAGTCTGACTTCCTTCCTTTCCAATTACAAATACAGTACAAAATTTTCCCACATAATCCCAAATCCGCGTTTATTCAATTTCTATGAAACCAAAGAGCACAGTAACTCACTGTATAGCAAAAGTAAGAAAATCTGTCTCTGCAAAAAGAGCCAAAACGTACCTTCTCAAAAAGTAAAACAATTTCTTCGCTATACGGGCTTTCGGTTATAACAAGGTAAATACTTCTAAGTGTAATCATGTGTCAAATTTACTGTCTTTACCAAGTGTATTCAGACTTTATTTCAAAAACGTACATGAATTTAGAAGAAATAATGAATAAAATTCACGACATTAATTTTGCCATTTCACTTGAAATACCGTTTTTTGTACACACCTAAACCTTTTGAAGATGGATAGCATGACAGGGGAAGATAACCCAATAGATTCACAGGATAGGATGTATGTGGTTCTGGAAATCGAAATCCACATCAGCTAGCGGCTATGCATTCTTCATGCACATTACAAACAAGACTCGCTTGGAGCTTTTAAAATTATGATGAATAGAAATCATTATTACGTCCAAAACGAATTTCTTTGAATGGACTTGTTTTGACTTGACATCGCATATAATAATGGAGAAATGTAAAATTCGTTTCTAATATGGTTTTGAGTTAAAGTATTTGTTAGCATCCAATACATTTCATAGTTACTATTCATTTTTTCATCATGTAAATTTATGTTTTACAAAACTCTGAGAGAATTACCCATGAAGAGTGAAATAAGACATCAGGATGATAGTGGATTTGTTCAATTAATTTCTTTACTTGGACACTCAGCGAAGAGCCTCAGGAAGAGCTTGGTGAAGGCGTCCAGTAGTCTCTCATGCAAAACAGTTGACATCTGAGATTCATGACAGCGCAAAAAGGGGGCTGAGCGTTGTGTCAATTGAATGCCACCGGCAGTGACACCTCCACCTTCGACCGTGGTGACAGCGTGGGGGTGCATTTGTCGATGGCTGTGAATTTCCTCCAGCGAGCAAGTGGCTTGCTTGTGACTCAGGGCAGGCTGCACTATTTTGTGGTGGAACAGCGGCCTCCCCATACTGCATTCCCGTATGTCGCTAAAGGTGTCACTGGTTCTTAGGATAGGCTGTGACACTGAGAAGACAATGATTTAGTACACGAATGGCCGAGAACTTATACACTCCAGACATTGTACGTTTAGGGCTTGAGACCCTGGCATTCTAAACATTTCTGTGGTGCAAGTGAGGAATGGCTTCCGTCCTTCCCCTAGCATATTGCAGCATCTGCTGCTGCTGTACCACATTCTAACAACCCTACCACAACAAAATTCAAAATTTTATAATGACTGTGGTGTTGCTCACGCTGCTAAATACTGCATTTTCGGGCAACAACAATGTTATTATGTGGCAGGTGTCATTAGAGCACAGTTAATAAAGTCATTTCATGTAATAATGAATAAACTAGGCACTCATCTTTTCGTGTTTCCCACGCTGGTCTCATTATAAAATCATGGCTCAATCGTCGAAAATCTAGGTGGTGTTGATTCCAAGCTCAGATGCAAAGAGGCCTAGGTTTTATTCTGCTATATTCAAAAGTTTCACAAACCATTCTTGAAGATTAAACCTTTCAAAGTTAGCTCAATAGTGATGTAAAAAAAATAGTCAGCACACCGAATTTAAGTTACACTTCCTTTTAATTGCTTTTATTGCAGTATCATGTGACACACAAACATTACTTCAAAATACAAAACATACTTGAAAACATCTTCCTCACAGTCACTGTTAAAGTTCAAATTTTATAAACTGGCTACAATATGCGTCTTTCCAACATAACGTCCAAGACTTGACTTTCATCAAGGTCCGACTCTCTAACAACTAAGTAATCGCTTACGCGCCCAAAAATCAGAGTTACAAGTATGTCAAAGAAAATAGTGACAAAAGAAAGAATAGACATAAGAATAATATCATTGCAATATAAACATATCGATGTATCAGAAACACAGTAAAATATCGCTGGTATCGAGAGGTTGAGTTGAAGTGCCGTAATGGTTAGGTAATTCAAGTACCATTAAAAAACCCTCCCCCCCCCCACACACACACACAATTCCATGCACAAGCTGCATGGGATTGGGTGTCCCAAAAGAGCAAGACAGCAATGTAGTAAGTTACAGTAATCATTATATAAAATAATAGTATCTTTGAAACAGTACAGAGAGATTACTGATTCTCATGGTATAATATTAAGGAAATGTTATGTAATAGATTAAAAATTGCTTTAGCAATATCTTTTCAAACTTGCAAAAATTACTAAATTTTACAACAGGCCTCCCTTCACTCTCTTTACAACAGTATACATAAATATCAAAATGTAATCTGTTAATCTGTAACATATTGTATGCAAAGAAAAACTCATAAAATTTTTGAATCTTAGTTACAACTACGTACATGAGCACTGAATATGACTCCTGGAAATATAATAAGAAAAGTATTAAAATTTTTTCAAACAAGAGTCCAATTGTTATTTTCAGTCCATCATTTATATATAACTCACTGTCCATTTCACAACTGTAGTTCCTGTTCTCCTAGTTACATTTTTCCTCTAATGACAGGTCTATAGGTATTCCCTTTACATAGTTCCTTTTAGCTGGTGGGTTGTTTATCTACACAGGTAGTTAATCTGAAATTATTACATAGGCTTTAGTCTTCAGTTTAGTATATGTTCCTACACAAATATTCAGTGTTATATTGTGTCACCAAGAATGATCAAACACTAGTAGAATGACGTCAAAGAAATAATATGAAAAATTATAATAGTCTAACAATTATTATTCATATTCAATAAAAATTCTATATATTACAACACACATTAAATTTCTCATTTTCTAACATAACTAAAAAAATTCTTGTTTATGACATGTCTTTAGCAAGCTTTTATCATCCATAGCCCTTCAACATTCTGGAGTGAAAGTAAATGGAATTTTTACTCTACTATAATACAGTATAATAATGTATAAATAAATTTGGAAATTAAATTCAAAGTTATTCAATCAGATACAGTTTACTACATTAACATGGAAATTTGTGACAAAGAAAAGTATTACCAGAAAACATTTAAGAAAACATTTGCTGGTTGATCTGCATTGAAGAGCATGAGGACATGGTACAATTATAGACACTGCAACAAGGGAGGAGCGATACCTCAAAATATGTGGATGGAAAAGAAAGATAGAAATAGGTACTACTGGAGAGTTCAGCCTGCCCCCCCCCCCCTCATCAGCACAAGAAGAAAAATAGAATAGAATCAGTGACAGGCAGTAGGATAAGAAATAAAAGGGGAGTGCTCAAAAAATATAACTGAGAGTAGAATATCAACAGCCGCCTACCAATATAAAATACAATGTAGACATGGAAGAATGGACAACTGTGATAATCCCCTTACAGTAGCTTAAGAAACCCATCACTGATATATATTGTCTATCCCAATATTCACCCCCCTCCCCCAGATCCAATCTAACTGTAGCATAAAAACCTACAATTTGACATGTACAAAGGAAGAAAAGTGCTCAGGGCTACACTGAGTCTTACAAAAACAGAAAAAATATTATCAAAATGACAGAAGTAGAGGTTGGCTTTTACAACAAGCATCCTCTTAATTTCATCAACATAATATGCAAAATATCAAAAGGTATCACGCTAATCCTAAACATGTTATATAAACAGACAAAATTAAGAAAAATGACACTTGTTAGTAACTGTGTGTTGCCTCCATGGGCAGACAGAATGGTTCAGCAATAATACACAAAAGAATGATTTAATTCCACAGTGTGGAAAGCCCTCGATTTCATACATCCCAACTGTCAAGTGGGCAAATAAGCCGGCATAGCCTTTTCACGATATTCCAATTTCAGTATTTTCCAACATATAGGCTCAGAAAATATAATAACAGCAATAAAGTACTTTCAGCATAAATGACATCAGCACATGAAGAAAATTTAAGCATCTATACATAATAGGCTCATCCACAAACATTATGTTACCAAAACGAGTAATTGTTCATGACTCCACTACTCACCACACAACTTCCTTAACAGGTCACACTACTAATACTTCAAGAGTATTTTTAAACAATAGTAAGCACAAAATATGAATGTCAAAATGTTCACCAAAATGTCTAATAACTAACCTGAGTAAACTATAACTAAAATAGCACATGTCCTACCACACAAATAAAATAAAATGCAGAAGCAACCATCAAAATATTTTCTTACATCTACGCATATATTCAATGAATAGTATATATATTACATGTGTATGTGGTTCATCAAGAAAAACGATTTTACACTTCCTTTCAGCAATAAGTAAGCTTCAGTACCACATATAGTTTTCATATCACATGATAGGAAACAAACTTTATAAACAATATAAGATGTGAAAAATTTTCCTATTATTCCAGGTTATTGAGATTTGCAAATTTCGTTCTAGGTATCAGTCTCATAAGGTTTCAATTAAGTTGAATTTTTCAAACCAAATAATTTCCTAGTTTTTGGATAGATCAATCTGTAAGCATTTGGGTGAGGATTTTCTTTCATCTCAGATGGTCCTATATAAATGTCAAAAAATTTCTTTAGTTCTGAAGTTTTAAGTTTAGATTTTTCTTTCATTTTAACCAAAACCAAATCACGAATGTTAAAGTGTGAAAACCTGCCTTTTGCAGTGTGTCTTCTCCTTCTGTAATCTGCTTGTTTTTTCATGGTGGCTTTTACAGTTTGTTCTCTCTCCTGAGGTGACAAAATTGGACAAACTGGAAAATCTATGTGTTCACTAATAAAGCTAGTAGGTCTTGTGTTAAATATAATTTCGAATGGTGAAAAGCTAGTGGATGTATGTTGCAAATTGTTCATTATATCTTCGAAATCATTTACATACTGAATCCAATTAACATGGTTCTTACTACAATATGTTCTGCACAACCTCCCTATCTCTTTCATGTACCTCTCAGCCCGATTACTGGACAGTTGACAAACTGATATCAAAATATTTTTTATGTTTGCATTTTGAATAAAATCTTTCCATACTTTTGATGTAAATTGTGAGCCATTGTCTGACAAGAGTGCTTGTAGAGTACCTACCTTATTCAAATAATCACTGGTTAATTTAGATGTAATCTGTTTCCTTGTGGCTTTCCTTAATGGATACAATTTGATGAATTTTGAGAATATGTCAACAATCACAAAGATAAAACTGTAACCTCCTTTTGACTTGGGGAGTGGTCTATAATTGTCGCAACCTGTCAGCTCTAAATTTTTGCTGGGCAAAATATTTTGCATCATCCCTCTGCATGTTTGATTACTCACCTTTACTCTTTGGCATCAGTCACAGGCTGCTGAATTTTTCTTCGCTCTTCTGGCAATATTATAAAAATAGACGTTTTCCTGAATCTTTTGTATGCATTTGGCAGAACCACAATCTCCAAAGCTCTCATATATATACTTAACTAATGCGTCTATGTGCTACTCAGGCCAACATAATTTCCAGTCACCCAAATCAGGTCTTAATCTGAACAGAATCCCTTTGTGTACCTTATAATAATCATCTACCTTTTGCTTAACTCCTAAATAACTTTTTACAAATTTCCAATTTTCATCATGATTTTGGGGTCTCCTAATCTCATTACAGATTTTTAAGATTTCTCCTTCCCTTTTATACCCTTCAGATACATGATTATGAACTTTTTGTCATCAATACCTGTTTCATTATCAAAATTTAGCCCAATATGTGACTTAGAAAGTGCATCAGCAATAAAATTTTCCTTCCCCTTAGTATATTAAATTTCATAATCAAATTGTTGTAAAAATAGTGCCCATCTGGTGATTCTACTATGATAACGCCTACACTCCTGTAAGTAACTTACTGCTTTGTGGTCAGAGTAAACAATTACTTTGTGTCCAAGAAGATCATTTTTAAATTTGTTGAAAGCCCGATGTATAGCCAAAAGTTCTTTTTCAGTCATAGTGTAAGTCTTTTCATACTTTTGTAATACTCTACTAGAAAATGCAATGAAATGGTGTTCAGTATGATCTCTTACTACTTTTTCCTGAAATAAGTGTGCTCCTAATCCTGTATCACTGCCGTCAGTCATCAAACAGAAGTGAAAAGACATGTCAGGCCTATATAGGATTCTGCTCTGTGAAAGTTGTTTCTTTATCTCATCAAATGCTTTTTTACAATCACATGACCAATTCCAGACAGTATTTTTCTTTAATAGATCACATAAACAAGAAGCATTCATAGCTTGAGTGCTGACATACTTTCAGTAAAATCCAGCAAGACCAAAAAAAGATTTTAATTGTTTCTATTATTAGGAACAGGAAAATTCTCTATAGCTTCAATTTTTTCTCTGTCAGGTTCAATCCCCTTTTCCGAAACAATGTGTCCCAAAAATTTTGATTCACTTACTCCAAATTTATATTTTTCTAACTTTAATGTCATACCCCCTTCCCTTAATTTTGTACACACCTGTGTTAGCAATTCTAATTGTTCTTCCCATGTATTTCAAGAAATCAAAATATCATCTACATATACAATAAGTTTAGACAGTAGTCCATCCCCCAAAACAAGATCTAATGCTCTAATAAACTCAGCAACAGAAACAGTTAGTCCACATGGTACAACACAGTAATGATAACTTTTACCCCCATACAAAATGCAGTGTACTTTCTAGAATTTAATTGTAAAGAAATTTGGTGAAAGCCTGAAGTTAAGTCTAAGTTACTCATGAATTTAACACATTCAAATTTATGTAACAGTTCATCTATGTTTTCTAGATTATCATTTTTTCTTTCCAAAAATTTGTTAAGGTGCCTAGAATCAAGTACAAGTCTAACACCACCTCCACGTTAGGAAACCACCACCAAAGGATTATTATAATAATTGTTACTTCTTTCGATTATACCCCATGCTTCCATTTTTTGTATCTCACTCTCTACTTCTTTTCTTTTTGCAAATATATAAGGCTTGAGGAAAAAAGGTTCATGATTTTTATGGTGTAAAGTGCATTGATAACTCCTGACTCATCCAGGTTTTTCATAGAAAACATCTTGAAATTTCCACAATAAATTTTCCCACTGTCTCTTTTGATTACTGTCCAAATTAATTGCTTCCTCTACTCTGCTTTTAACTAGGTTTTCATAATGTTGACAGAAAAATTTTGCTCAGGTTTGTCATCAAAACAGTAAAAATTCTCTATATAGTCTATGATTTTCCTGACATGATTGCAACCTTCTCCACAGTGTATAATAAACAGTTGTGTACACACAATAATACTACTTTTGAGTTCATACACAATTAACTTCATCTCACTCCAGCTAAATGCAGCACTTAGCTTTCACACCCAGTCCATGCCAAAAAATATGTTCTCTTCTAAGCTTGGAATAACAAGACAACCCTGCTCAAATTTTACATCTTCTATTTAAAATTATAGAAATACTTGACTTTTGATGACTTTACTGTGTTTGCCTGTAGCTCCTCTTATTTTTACTCCCATCACAAGGGCCTCAACAAAATCAAAACTGTCTTTAATTTTATTTCCAAATTTTTCTGAAATAGCTGAAATAGGACTCCCTGTATCAATGAGACATTTACCCTCCCAGTTTTTTACTTTAGCTTTAATGTAAGGACACCCTAATTCACATTCTTCTACTTTTTCTTTTAATGGTTCATGTAACAGGTCATTTTCAATTTCTCTAAAATTACCCTAGTTATTTTCCTGATCAGTTTTTAACGGCTTCACACACACATTGACACTTTCATTATCATCATCTATGGATACAACAGGTTGAGCATACAACAGATATTCATTACATTTTACACTTTGCCACCAGTGAGGATATAACCTTCTACAAATCTGAGCTAAATAGTTCCACAACTCTTCCCTATCTGTTTCGTAATTGCAACTTTTCCACAATACTTTTAAAAAATGTTCACATTTTCCTTCAGAACTTGTAAGTAGGTTTAAATACTTCATATTATTAACTGGCACAACATTACAGTCCTCTGCTACATTAAATTGGTTACACTGACTTCACTGTACCTGTTCTTTACATGCATGAGTGTCTCTTCCTCATTACTAACCACCCTTACCTCATCATAATGCTCACAATTATAAACTTCATTATCACATAGCTTCACTACTTCACTTGAAATATTCTCAACGAATACCTGATAATCACCCACAGCATTAATCTCACCATTACTTACTCCGTACAACTCTCAACAACATCATTAGCTTCCATATTTTCATCAAAATCAAAACTTTCCTCATCATTCATCCTATCGACAGTCACATTAAGTTCCATCTCTCTCTCTTCACATAACTTTTCATTTTCATTAAATAACTTATTCAAATCAGAGCTGCAATGTTTGTCAGATACTTCAGAATTACATAGATTATTATTCTCTACCCAATTATAAAATTCTGGCACAATTGTAATCTCCTCATCTGGCTTCTTCTCAAAAGTAGTTACCTTATTGCTTTCAACATGATTATTTTCTCTTTGTGTATCCCAAAAGTTCTGATCAAAATTTAAACTATTAATTTAGTGTTGAGCACGAGTGTCTGTTATGTGTGGTGTGTATTTGTTTTGTCTTCCACTGGTTTTATTATAATAATAAGTTACTTTTCTCATTCTTCCTATGTCTGTAAATTCCCAGATGCTATTGTAGGTCCTATTGTGATTAAATTTTCTCGCCCCAAAACTGCGGACCCTCATTGAGGCACTCCGGAGTTTTCCTGCCTGTTTTCTCTGTTTGTCTCCAATTTTGTTCCCCCTGTTTCTGTCATCCCATGTGTTTCTATTTCCAAAATTTCTATCCCTGTCTCTGTCATTACCATTATGATCCCTATTGTTTCCCTTGTGTCATTCATATGTATTGTCTCTGTATTCTCTCCTCTCTCCATACCTGTGTTCACCATTGTTAAAATTTTGCATATTCCGTCTTTCTAATTTATCCACATATTTTAAAAATTCTTCCACAGAATCATCAGACCCATGAACTAAATCCCATTGCAATTTTTCAGGCAGCCTTCTTTTCAGTGCATCTATTTGTGTCATTTCATCAAAAGGTTTATCTAAATGTATTAATTTTCTCAATTGATCTTTACAAAATGCTTCCATGGAGCCCACACTCCCTCTGAAAATAGGTCGATTAAAATATTCAGATTTAATCCTCCCCTGTTCAAATTCTCACCAAAATTAGTTTAAGAAGCTTTTCTCAAAATTTGCAAAAGTTTCCCACTGATCGAAATTTTGGTTACTCCAGGATTGGGACTCCCCTTCAAGAAAATATTTGACGAATTTAATTTTTCAATAATCAGACATTCTTGGCACAAAATTGTCCTTGCAATGGTACAAACAATCAACTGGGTGCAAATTATCACAAGGAAAACTAACAGGTTCGACCATGCTGGTCCATGACTGTACAAATTCTTGTTAACAACATATTCTTCAACTTGATTTATTTTATTTTTTAATGTGTCTAATTTATTGGTAAGATTTGATTCTAAACTGTCAACCTTTTTCTCAACACTACTGATTGCGTTAACATTGTTTACTTTCAAGTCATTTAATTTTTCATCTAGTGATTCATTTTCATTTTGAAGCTCCTGAACTTCCCTGGTTCTGTTACTATTTTCAGGAATGAATTCATTTTCATAAACAATTACTTTTTTCTCCATATTGTCTACACTCGATTCTATCACATTTAAGTTACCTTCCAGTGTATTTTTGACCTCAGTTAGCTCAGTTTTTATTGCATTTAATTGCTTATTCGAATTCTCCCCTAACCTTTCGTCAACTTCAGCCCTCATTTCCGATTTTTAATTATTTATGTTTTCATTCTGCTTACTCAGAAGCTGCATAATTAATTCTAACCTATCAATTTTTGGCCCCCTCCTACTATTTCTTCCCCTGCATTAATTTCATCCATTGTTAACTATTAACAGAAAATGAACCACTGGAAATGACAATACCAAATTACAAAATTCGTTAGAATTTTTAGTTAACTTATAGCTGAAGTCTTCTCCATCCAAACACAGTCGTAGTGTTTATTTTAAATCCTTGACGGTCCCATTGATTTTCGCGTCCATTTTTCGTCCTGTGGTTGTCTCCTTTTGATTGTCAGGTTTTTGTCGATATTTTTCATAACAGATTCACTGTGTACTTTTCCTGAAATACATCTGCAGTTAATTTTTGAATATTTGGTGCTGCCTATACTGGCTAGAGCACCCACGTTCTAACAATCCTACCGCAACAAAGTTCAAAATTTAATAATGATTGTGGTGTTGCTCACGCTGCTAAATACTGCACTTCCGGGCAACAACAAAGTTATCATGTGGCAGGTGTCATTAGAGCACAGTTAACAAAGTCATTTCATGTAATAATGCGTTCTCGCTTCCCACGCCCTGGTTTGATTCTGGCGGGGTCAGGGATTTTCTCTGCCTCGTGATGACTGGGTGTTGTGTGATGTCCTTAGTTTAGTTAGGTTTAGGTAGTTCTAAGTTCTAGGGGACTGAAGACCGTAGATGTTAAGTCCCATAGTGCTCAGAGCCATTTGAACCATTTTTTTGTAATAATGAATAAACTAGACACTCATCTTTTTGTGTTTCCCACGCTGATCTCGTTGTAAAATCATGGCTCAATCGCCGAAAATCTAGGTGGTGATGATTCCAAGCTCAGATGCAAAGAGGCCTAGGTTTTATTCTGCTATATTCGAAAGTTTTGTAGATGCGTTTCACAAACCATTCTTGAAGATTAAACCTTTCAAAGTTAGCACAATAGTGATGTTAAAAAAAACCAATCAGCACTCCGAGTTTAAGTCACACTTCCTTTTAATTACTTTTACTGCAGTATCACGTGACACACAAACATCACTTCACAATACAAAACATACTTGAAAACATCTTCCTCACAGTCTCTGTTAAAGTTCACATTTTATAAACTGGCTACAATATGCGTCTTTCCAACATGACGTCCAAGACTTGACCTTCTTCAAGGTCCGACTCTCTAACAACTTAGTAATCGCTTACGCGCCCAAAAATCAGAGTTACAAGTACGTCAAAGATCGTAGTGACAAAAGAAAGAATACATATAACAAAAATATCATTGCAATATAAACATATCGATGTATCACAAATGAAATCAAATCTGAATGTTGTCTCAGAAATACGTTAAGTAGTCAACAGAAACACAGAAAAGTATCGCTGGTATCGAGAGGTTGAGTTGAGGCGCCGTAATGGTTACGTAATTCAAGTACCATTACAATATCCAGGAGGCTCCACTTCGCAACCGCATTGGACGGTGTTTTGCTTTGCAAAGTATAACACCTGCAGCTGGCTCTATGGAACTCACTTCCACTCTGACGTATTTTTCGAAAGAATACAGTCGATAAGATGCATTTAACAATTTTTTTGTTATCTAGATCCGGTCCTTCCGGACGAAGAAACTAGATTAACCGAGATTTTCTGGCGACTGGCTCTTCTGGCCATGTTTCGCCTCTTAAGAATTATTCTAACAGTGGGTTCCCTTAATTCAATAATTTCTTCTTATAAACTTATGCAGGCCACTTTTCATGCTTCTTAACTCAAACACCGTGGAAATTATATCATTACTAGACTGCCGGCCCGGTTAGCCGTATGGTCTAACGCGCTAATTCCCGAGCGGGAAGACGTGCCAAGCCCCGGTACGAATCCGCCAGGCGGATTAGTGTCGAGGTCTGGTGTGACAGTCAGCCGGTGGATGGTTTTTAAGGCGGTTTTCCATCTGCCCAGGCGAATGAGGGCCGGTTCCCTTATTCCATCTCAGTTACACTATGTCGGCGATTGTTGCGCAAACACTGTTTCCACGTACGCATACGCCATAATTACACTACCGCGCAAACATTTGGGGTTACACTCGTCTGGTATGAGACGGAGGGGGTTGGGGGTCCACTACGGGCCGAGCTGCACAATAACCCTGGGTTCGGTGTGCGGCGGTGATGGGGTGGGTGGATTGCTATGGCCCGTTGTGGGGTTGTGAACCACTGAAGGCAAAGGCGCGACGAAGACTCTCCGTAATTTCTAGGTCCCCGGTTCAATACACAATTCACATAAATACACAGTTACTAGGCTTCTTACACAATCACTTCGAACACTATATTCCCATTTAATAAGCCAAAATAAATCAGTTAATCTTAATACCACCCCTTGTGCGTTAAGCTTCCTTCTGATGCTTTCATGCTCAGGTTATCCATTGCACTGGAATCTGAACAACGAGTAGGTCCGAGCTCAGTCTTGTGCTTCATCTTCTACACACCAAAACAAGGACTACAGCTCCGTACAACAATAGCTGTTGCAGTGGTTTGCATAGTAAATGTTGTCTCTTTCTGGCACTGATATTCCCGATATGAATTTACGTGCTTCAATCTGGTTATCAGGGAGACTCGTCCCTCCTGTTGGTTCAGAATTGTGTTCATAGACTTCAGTAGCTCCGGTCCTAGTGTTTGATTGAAGTTGGTTAGATGTGTGGCAGATAGCACTTCCATGGGATCCTGTGGCCAATACAAAGACAGCTCATGTGAGTTATCTCTGAAAACGTGGTGGGCAGATGGAAAGTAGCCCCCATTATCTTGCACGATGTTCCATTTAACAGCAAATCACTTCCGTTTAATTCTAGCCTCTTTGCTAACTTAAGCTTCCCCTGTTTGAAACAACTAGCCACTACTACCATCTTGTCAAATTCAAAGTACGACTCTTACTCGATCACTTCTTTATTTCCTTCGCTTACCTCTTTTCATCCCATTAGCAATTTCACTGTACACTGTTCACTGTACGCTATGCTCTTTTCTTATTACCATATTCGGACAGACTGTGATTGACCTTCGGTGACGTTTTTGTAATTCTGCTGCTCCATTTCTACATTTCTTCACTCGTCTTTAGCAATTAATAGCAATCACTGCGTTTTTACTCTTACATATTTCTTCAATGTCCTCCACTTCACATGATATACATGAACTTCGTAACACTCACAACGTGCTTATTTCCCTGCTACCTACATAGAAACGGGAATGTTAACTTTCATTTCATCCGTTCTCATATCTACTGTGGCTACCTTGAAATAAAAGAATAAGTCTTTGTGCTCGGGTTCGCCGGCCAGGTGGCCGAGCGGTTCTACGCGCTACAGTCTGGAACCGCGCAACCGCTACGGTCGCTGGTTCGAATCCTGCCTCGGGCATGGATGTGTGTGATGTCCTTAGGTTAGTTAGTTTTAAGTAGTTCCAAGTTCTGGGGGACTGATGACCTCAGAAGTTAAGTCCCATAGTGCTCAGAGCCATTTGAACCATTTTTTGTGCTCGGGTTCTAAACCCATTCTGAACTCCAGCGGTAGTTCCTTCTGCACTTTCCGTAGACTCTCTAAATATTGCTCTGACGGCAACAAGTTTACCTCTAGCTGACCTCTTACAGCCTGCTGCATATCCTCCCATAATTCTGTTACTTTCCCTCGTTCTTCGCAAGCACTTTCTTCTACGGGCTGCGACCATTTTTTCATTACTTCTTCCCTCTTGAAAACGTCAGTGTGGGTTTGTAGTTACCTGCAATTCTGATTTACTGTCTCTTCTGCGGCTCTGGCATACCGCATTATCTCGCCTTTTCTGCGCCTCACTTATTACTGTCCTTCTCCTGTCCCGCAGGTACTTATACTAATTACACTAAATCTATATCTAATCTAAAAAAGATCCATACGTGTTCCTCATTACTATTTCTTTCACAAGCTCTTGTTTATCTTCCTACACTTTTCTCCTCACTCTGCCTTTCTGGTCCGCATCTCCTATGACTGGAATAAGTCCTGGAATCACTTGAAAAGGTTACAACGGACATACACGCACAGTTATCGTTCTCATCGCAAACTGAATCTTGACTTTTACCGACGAAATAGTCTGTACCACTCGATGTGCCCCATGATACTTTGCAAAAAACTTCATTGTCTTTCCCTTCGGCGTACACAAAGTTGATAGCATCACGCATTGACCAGCCTTATACTTACAGTACAGCTCACTGCTTCGTCCTGCTCCTCCACTGCTCATGTATTTGCCCTCCATACTCAGTTCGAACTTTCCCTAATCACTTTTGTAAATTCCTTAACAGACTCTCCAGTCTGGACTCTCTTCGCTTTCAATACATCGAGCGCCGATGGCCTTCTACGACCATACACTACTTCATTTGGCGATATATCTGTGTTCGCATGTTGCCTTGAGTTGTAGGAGGAGACGGCATACTTCATATAGACATCCCAGTTGTGTCATGAGAGTCAATGTAATATCCAAGCTTCTTCTCAATTGTCCTATGCACTCTTCCAGTTCTTTCACTGGCTTGTGGATGGAGAGAACTCGTTGTTAGCTTCTTCACATTCAGTAACTCATAAACTTCCTCGAATAGATCTGACAAGAATTTCGTTCCCTGGTCTGTTATTATTATTTCAGGCACTCCAATATCCAATTATTCACAAGCACTTGTGCCACTGTTGCTGCCTGCTGGTTTCTCATCGCGAACATTTCTACATTTCGTGAAAAAGTATCTATGATTGTGAGAACATACTTATTCCCTGCAGGTGTTTTATTAAATGGACCTAAAACAACAATCCCCAGAAATTCGAATGGTGCTTATGCTTCAGGTAACCTCTGTAATGGTATCCTTGTTCGACAGAAATCCGCTCTCTATGTGCACTGTATATAGTTACGTCTCTCTGCCTTTTCCTCCACAAATATCTTTCCACTACTGTTCTGTTGGAAGATCCGCAACCTCAATGACCTGTTAATGTGTGATCATGAGCATCTTGTAACACTCTGTTCGCTGGTAGCACTACACATGTTTCCGACTTGGTTTCTCTGCATGGCAACCCATCCTGCTACAACGTCTTCACAGATTCTGGTACAGGAAATTCACGTACATCTTTAATTAATTTTGTGCCTGTCTTAATCCCACTTTTACTTATTATATGACCTATTTATGGTTTCTCTTCCATCACCAAATTACACTATTCTGTGCTCAGTATTAACTTCATTACCTTTAACCTTAGGAGTACTTCCTTTAATCACTGCACATGCTGTTCCATATCACTCTCATAGACAATTATGTCATCGAGATACACGAAGTATTGACGTTGTTTCAAGCCTGTGAGTACTACGTCCAACAATCTCTGTGACGTTGCAAGTGTTTTTTTTTTTTAAATTCAGATGGCATTTTTCTGAATTGATAGTGTCCGCAGAGTGCCACAAACACTGTTTTCTGTCCAACCTGTTTGTGACCATAACAACGTTTCAAGTCAATTGTAGAAAAGTATTTGCATTGCCCTAAATTGCAAGGTTTCTGTGAAGTTTTGTAAAGGTTAGGCGTTCATTACGGTTTTCGCATTTAGCTGTCTGTAATCACAACAAATATTTTTGTGTTCCATCCATTGATTTTTTCTGCTCGACGACTCTTCCTGCACCACAAGGACTATTATTTCCTTTAGTTATTCCATTTCACAGCTGTTGATCGGTAAATTCCTTCAAAATTTGCTGAAAATACCTAGGCATTTGTATGACTTGCAGGAAACGGGTGATTCATTTCCCGTTCGTATGTGGTGCTATGTAATATGCATAGCGGTAATGACCCATTTGCATAAATTAGATCCTCAATTTCCAAAAGTAACTTTTCCGTCCATTCCCTATTGCCTTCCTCTAGGCGCTTCCTTTTCTCTCGTACCGTAGTTTCAATGGCGTCTGGCGCTTGTCTGTGGCTGACACCATTCTTTTTCCTTAATGAGACCCATATTAGAGATTAACAACCCCTTTGTTAACATTATGTCCTCTGTGCTAAAATTATCTACAGAAACACGCACCTCCCTTTCACCCTTTATTTCTTGTACGCATACAATACCTCTTTTAACTAGGCAAACTACCTGATCTAATACTTCATTCTCCTATAACACATAGTTTATACTGACAAGCTAGAACCTACACTGACACAATGTCACTTCAAAGTACCCTTAGGTAGACAACCAAATCTCAGCGTGGTCGTTCACGGTGTAATCAGTTCACCTTTCATGAGAGACTCCCCTCGCGGTATCTCGACACTGGCAATTTCTTCACCTAACTGAAGCATTTTTCTATGACACAATGGTGACATAAGAAATCTAATCCCAGAATGACGTCATAGCACTAACTGACATGGGGCATAATCTCTACACATTGCTTAAATTGAAGCTTATCCAGGCAAAAGTCTACGTCCGCATATCCTAATGGTGTGACATCTTTATCCATCAATCCACGCAATCCGTACCATGATGGGTCCCATTGCTTACGTTTCACTAGATCACAATTGCACCCCTGTGTCCATGAATATCCTGTAGCCTTTTTATCCTACTATTCCTCTTATCGCGCAGTCCACCTCTGTATACGATTTCGTAGCATTTAATCTTACTGGGAAAGTCCATAGGTGGACCTGAGGATCTCGAGAGTGTTTAACACCTTATCCCTTCCCGCTCCTCTACTTCTAAAATCACTGTAAAACTATTGCTTCCTCTTACTTTATTCAACTCATCCTGAAGTTGGCGACACTGCATCCTTACATGACCTATTCGTCCACAGCTGTAACGTTTTATACGAGCTGCAAACACTGTCCATTTACCCTGCATTCCAGCCGACCAATCGATCTCCTCACACTCTACAGCTAACCACACCACTGTGTGTAAATCTGCTTGACCCCAGGTCAGCACATGTATTGACACTTCTGCATGCAATCATCTTAAAACGCATCAAGGACCATCTGCTCTTCTTCTTGCAAAATAATTTCATTGACTGCAGTATTCTGTTCAAATGGTTCAAATGGCGTGAATTCCTAAGGGAGCCAACTGCCGAAGTTCAAATGGTTCAAATGGCTCTACGCTCTATGGGACTTAACAGCTGAGGTCATAATTCCCCTATAACTTATAAGTACTTAAACCTACCTAACCTAAGGACATCACACACATCCATGCCCGAGGCAGGATTCGAACCTGCGACCGTAGCAGGCGCGCGGTTCCGGACTGAAGCACCTAGAACCGCTCGGCCACCTCCGCCGGCTGTATTCTGTCCTATTTCATAGATACATCCAGTAATTTTCCCTGTCTTGTCTGCAACTTGCTCCCCAGTTCCCGTATTTTTCTTAGTTATTACTCGTAATGGTTCCCTATGGTGTTTGCCACTATTTAGTTTCGTCCATCTCCTGAACGTTGTGGCTCCCTACACAATTTTTCGGTTCCCCTGTTAGTCTCAGTTTTGCAACACTCAGTAGTTCCTTATCAGATCTGAGCCTGATTTCCAAGGTCTCCCACAAAGGCCTGCTCAGCAGTACCAGAAAAAGTAGCAGTTTAACTTGCGACTGGCAGATGTACACCCCACTGTGATAACTGCTATTCTACGAAGCCACACAGCTATCTATTATATGCTGTTTGTTGTGCTACCTTTTCTAAAAACATGCATACTACTTCTGGTTCTGACATACCTTCGACCTAAGGTTCTGTCGAAGCTTTGTCCTTGACAACTCCCATTTTGAGAATTAACATTCCCAAGAGAAAAAAGAAATACACATTAACTTAATTCTTGTATTTAATCATGAGCCGACTCCCAGCATTGCTCAGCCACATGCCCTAATGATTACACATGTAACATTTTACTGGAACTGATTTCGCACATAGAGCTGAGTGACCCTCAAGGTTCCACTGGGCACATTTAACAGCCATTAACCAATACTGGCTTTCATTCCCTGTAAAACTAGACAAATACAATGGTTCTCTACTTCCAATAAAATCTACTTCATAAAATGCATGAACATCAAACTTCTTCTCTATGACTAAATTGCAATTAATTTTTATTTTTGACTCCCTGTACTGTAGGCTGTAGGTTCGGACATTTCCTAAGAAGGCGACGTCAATGTTCCGATGCGGGCATTAAGTGGCCCTTGGGTTGTCACCCGTGGAATTCAGGAACAGCTTGGTGGAGGTGGCCAGTTACCTCTTACATGGAACAATACACGTTCCGCATTGCTGACACCGCAAAGAGCAGGACCGAGAGTGACGTCAGTTGAATGCCACTGTCAGCGATATCTCCCGCTGCGACCGCGATGACAGCGAAGCGGCGCAGCTGACAACGTCTGTGAACTTCCTCCAGCAAGCGGACGGCTCACTTTGTGGCTCAGGGCAGGCTTTCCTGTTTCGTGGTCGAACAGCAGACCCTGTACTGCATTCTCGGATGCATTCAGTGGATGAATCACTGAGTACAATACACTCCAGATTATGTACATTTAGGGCTTAACGCTCATTCTCTGTTTCCGTCGTGGCAAGTAGGGAAAGACTTTCGTTCTTCCTCTATTGTACTACAGCGCCGACTGTTGCTAAACGTCACCCAGGTGGCTCTGCTTTGCAATGCCATTCGATCATGTTTTGCTTTGCCACACAGAACACTCTCACCTACCTTTGGCTGCTCTGTTGCAACTAACTTCAGCTATCGTTTGGATTTCCCTGGTATCATTACTGTTTTTATCACTCTCTTAAGCAAATGTACATTTTCACTGCCATTTGCATTTGAAATAACATTGTGTTTTAAAATTCAAGCTAACCCTACGAGTTCCACAGCGTCTTGACTCGAGAACTACTTTATAAGCCTATTAGAAAGTACTCTGAGTTTACTTAAAACATTCTTTTTACTTCTGTTTTCGGATATTTACTTTTTATTTTAATGAAAAAATGAAATCAATACAATTATCTGCTGATGGTCGTTGATATACAGGGTTATTACAAATGACTGAAGCGATTTCACAGCTGTACAATAACTTTATTATTTGAGATATTTTCACAATGCTTTGCACACACATGACATGAATTACTGATCATGATCTCCACCACGACAGATCCATCGGTTTTCCAATCTCCTGTTTAAGATATGCCAACATCATGATGGAAGTGCGGTGGAGCACCATCCTGTTGAAAGATGAAGTAGGCGCTGTCGGTCTCCAGTTGTGGCATGAGCCAATTTTCCAGCAAGTCCAGATACACGTGTCCTGTAACGTTTTTTTCGCAGAAGAATAAGGGGCCGTAAACTTTAAACCGTGAGATTGCACAAAACACGTTAACTTTTGGTGAATTGCGAATTTGCTGCACGAATGCGTAAGGATTCTCTACCGCCCAGATTCGCACATTGTGTCTGTTCACTTCACCATTAAGAAAAAATGTTGCTTCATCACTGAAAACAAGTTTCGCACTGAACGCATCCTCTTCCATGAGCTGTTGCAACCGCACCGAAAATTCAAAGCGTTTGACTTTGACATCGGGTGTCAGGGCTCGTAGCAATTGTAAACAGTAAGGCTTCTGCTTTAGCCTTATCCGTAAGATTTTCCAAACCATTGGCTGTGGTACGTTAGCTCCCTGCTTGCTTTATTCGTCGACTTCCGCGGGCTACGCGTGAAACTTGCCCGCACGCGTTCAACCGTTTCTTCGCTCACTGCAGGCCGACCCATTGATTTTCCCTTTACAGAGGCTTCCAGAAGCTTTAAACTGCACATACCATCACCGAGTGGAGTTAGCAGTTGGTGGATCTTTGTTGAACTCTCGAGCGCTCTGGCGGCAGAAACCTCAAGTGCGACTTCAGCCGAAATAACTTTATGAGTTTTTCTACGTATCTGTAGTGTGTCGTGACCATATGTCAATGAATGGAGCTACAGTGAATTTATGAAATTGCTTCAATCATTTGTAATAGCCCTGTACATCAACGGGGACAGTTAAAAATGTATTCCCCGACCGGGAATCGAACCCGGTATATCCTGCACATATAGCAAACGCTCTATCCATCAGAGCCACCGAGGGCACCAAGGATAGAGCGACTGCAGGGATTTTTCGCCGGCACGCTGCCCGTGAGACCCACATTCTCAACTTACAGTCCACACACTACATTCGTAGTGACCCTGCCATTATGCCCATTACTCGCGACAGACAATCCACCGAGTCCCGTAAGAGTTCAGGCAAATCGTGTGCTTCCGCACTGAAGGTCGTCAGTCGGTTAGCTTTAAACGATATGAAAATGGTGGATTGTCTGCCGCGAGTAATGGGTATAATGGCAGGGGCACTACGAATGTAGTGAGTGGACTATAAGTTGAGAATGTGGGTCTCACGGGCAGCGTGCCGGTAATAAATCCCTGCAGTCGCACTATCGTCTGTGCCCTCGGTGGCTCAGATGGATAGTCTGTTTTAGGCGGTGGCGCGGCGCGGACCTGTTGTCCCGGCCGCGTGTGGACGAGGAAGTGTTTATATCGCCGGTACTCGCGCGTGTTGTTGTTTGACTAGATCGCCATGGCACACAATTTTCGAAAGACTACGCTCCAGTTTACGTTCGACAACGAATATGCCAGACCCAAAGCTTTCGACATAGAGCGTTTTTTGAGGGAAGAAGTTCGTTTACCTGCTGCAGACATAATTGGAATACACCTGTCCATTACAAGCAGTACAATGTACGTAAAGATGACCGATGAAGCTGCGTGTGAAAGAACTCTCTCTGCTGCTCAAAGAGGATTTAAATTTCGACACTCTGATGGCCATGTCGGCGATGTAACAGTAGCTCCTTCTGGCTTGGGTGTGAGGGTCATTCGGATCTTTGAATTGCCGTTTGAGGTGGCGGAATCGATGGTTACTAAGTCGCTGCGACCATATGCAACGGTACTTAGTCATACGCCTGAGCGCTGGCCAAGTTTTAGCACCTATCCTGTGCTAAACGGTGTCCGACAGGTGCGGATCGTCCTTAATAAACATATCCCTTCTTATTTATACATTGGAGAATGTCGAGCTATTGTGATTTACGGTGGCCAGCCACGCACGTGTTCTGGCTGTGATGGAGAAGGACATATCCGCTCGGAGTGCATACAACGCCGCGTCGTGCAACTGCCACATGGAGAAGCGTCACAGCGAGAAGCTCCCACGCAACTGCCGATGACCAGTGAGCGATCGACGAACACAGTGAGGCAGCAGAGGGCAGGGCACGCCAACAGCGATCGCCGAAGCGTCGCGAAAAGCGTCGCCATTGTTCGGGTGACACGTTCGCCCCTAGCCTAGGGGACTCGGAAGTTATCCTAGCCGAAGAACTGTCTGACACGGAACATGTGCCTTTAGAGGACGCTGACAGGATTCCGTCAGATGGTGACCGCATGTCCTGCATTTCAGATGGTCCCTCTTCATTGACACCGACTGACCCAGCGCTGCCGACGAAGGAGTCAGGGACACCAATATCCCGGCAGCCACATCGAAATACATCAGAGGACGTTTCTCGGATTGAAGACCACTGCGACTGGGCGGAACCAGTCGAAGACATATAGGAATTGCCACCCCCAAATGATGACAACTCACTTAGAGGATACACACCACGGAACGACAACAACGGAGGGCAACCCGTTGGCGGGCACTCCTATGAGCACGAATAGTGGACTAAAGCCCTTGGAGTTCTCAATGACATGACACGAGCGTGACAACGACGGACCAAGCATATAAGGTGGGAACAGTGAACATTCACACCGCACGTTCTCTTGCAGAGATGCAACTTCTCCGGGACATGATTTACGCCACAGACGTTGATGTTCTGCTGATGCAGGAAACCTACAGTGCTGCTTTTTCCGACGTGCATGGATACAACACTTATCTAGCGCCGACTCCAGATGGAGGGCGTGGCACAGCGATACTAGTCCGGGAAGGGATTCTGATGTGTGAATTCGATTACCTTCCTTCGGCTCGGGGTTTGGTTATGACCGTGAACGGCATTCGTATCGTCAACATCTATGCACCCTCCAAATCTGACAATGGACAGGCGCGTGCACGCTTGTACTCGGAGAAGATTGCCTCCCTATTCCATGGGAGGTATGACCACATCTTGGCAGGGGGGGATTTTAACTGTGTACTCACACCGAAGGATCAAACTCCTAATTTCAGCTCCTGCCACACATTGAACACGATCTGCCGGGACATGGCCCTAATGGACACGTGGGAAAAGATCCATGGGCAGCGAGAGACACGTATTTTACTATCCACTCGGCGAGCAGGCTTGATCGGATTTATGTTTCAGACAGATTAAGGGATCACGTGTTGGGTGCTGAACGTTGGCCCACAGCTTTTATTGATCACCTTGCATATTTATGCACGTTAACCCTCCCACGGCAGCGGTCTGGCGGAGTCGTAGATCCTGGAAACTTAATTCATCCTTATTGATGGATCTCGAATGTCGTACGGTTCTTTCATGGTGGCTGCAATGTGCAAAACCGGCGATACGAAGAGCTCTCATAATGTATGGCAAGGAAAAAGCAAAATACAATTGATTATTACTACATGGTGCTCCGCGACCTGTTCTCCAGGGCCCCATCGCCCGAACGTCAAGCGGAAGTCCATCGCATTCAGGCCTGCATTTTATCGATCACGAGACGTCGACTGGAGGGACTTTCGATCCGTGCTCGGTGCTTGGACAACGTCGATGGAGAACGCATTATCATGCGTCATGGGTCCACGGGACGTGCGCGTAATCGCCTACCCTTGACCACATGAAGACCATGGTCAGCTCTTGACGTCACAACACGACATTGTTGCTGAGTTTCTGGAGCATTACCGCTTCATTTTCACTGGGACGCCGACGGACAATCGGACAGGAGAAGAAATTTAGCGACAGATGCAAACGGAGGTGGATGGTCCGGATGCAGAGGCGCTATTGGAACCCCTAACGGAAGGTGACATCTTGGACGCTCTCACGAAGGGTGCGGTGCATAAATCCCCTGGGCCAGATGGGTTGACACTCGAATTTTAGCGGGCATTTGCGGATTTAATGATGTCCCAGTTGGTGTTGATGTATAATGAGTTCCATCGCAGTTCATGGCGGGACTGCTTATACCAATACCGAAATCGACAACGAGTGTCAGCGCCCATCAATTTAGACCACTCACGATGCTCATTACTGACTATAAGATCTTTGCGCGAATGTTGGCGGCAAGGCTCAAGACTATAATATCCAGGACAATACCACGAGACCAGGCTTGTCTAGGGGTTCGGAGCAACATCCATTCTATCCTAGGCGAATACCGTGACGTAATTTCCCTGACGGAAGCTTGTCGCATGCGAGTGGCGTTCGTACCGGTGGATTTTGATCGTGCCTTTGACAGGATCAACCGTGATTTCCTTGACTCGACCACGCGACCCATGGCGATACCACAGGATTTTATTACCGCCCTCAAGCGCCTCCTTCGCGGCGCTTCATCGACCGTAAGAGTCAATGGCAGGGAGGTAGGAACGATTCCTGTTTGCAGCTCAGTTAGGCAAGGATGTCCCATGTCGATGATACCGTTTACAGTAGCGCTCGAACCATTGATGCAGACTCTTAGATTAACAGGTGTCCGACTCCGTACGAGCTCCTTCGCGTGTCGTGCATATGCCGACGACTTGATGATACTCGTCCGTTCGGAGAACGAAGTAAGTGGTTACCCTTCTTACTACGTACGGAGTAGCTGCTGCCGAGTCAACATGATAAAACCAAGACCATGCACATCGGTCAAGGGCTTGACGCTCTGCACGGTCCGTTTACGACGGTGGACATCTTGGCGATGCTTAGGTGTATTGTTCACCCGATCGCTACGGTAATCAGCGGCGGCGAGCTATCGACGTCTCCTCCAGCACGTCCGACTGCATGCGCAACAATTCACTCCGAACGCACGACCTGATCCAAAGGGTGGACTACACTGATGTTCACATGGCCTCGCGACTGCCGCACCTGGTACAGGTACAGCCAATGCCACATGGTATTGCTGATAGATTAATGGCGGCCTATGGATACTACGTCAGCGAAGGAACGTGGTTTAAGATCAAATATGAGACCTTAACTCTTTTACACCTTTCTGGGGAACTTAACCTCACGGATGTGCGGAACAAGGTTCTAGCTCTATACCTGTGAGCGACGCTACGAACTTGGAACCAACGGCAACACGCCATCACGTTGGCCATCCTGAATGTGCTTCTTCCCACGTCCTTTGAACCGCCGGTGGCGGTAGGCACAATATCACCCTCTTTTTCTCACGTCGCACGATTCTTTGTTGATTTTAGTTATGTTCAGTTAGAGATACCTTCTACAAGAATCCCCACTACTCGTGAGATATATAGATACTTGCGGCGTCATTATGGCAGCAATGTTGTCGAACTTAAATACCCAACGCGAAACTGGCGACAGATTTGGCGAGCTGTCAATACGCCTCTCCTCACCACAGCAGCGATATCGTCATGGTATACATTAATCAACCGCAAGACAGTCAACCGCCAACGATTGTACGACATTCGCATGGTAGATTCCCCGCTCTGCCTTTTATGTGGCGTGCAGGACACCGACGAACATTCTCTGTAGTGCGGTGTGGCAAAGGATGTTTGGCGACTGACGCAACGCATCATGGCCCTCCTCCGACGCACCGTCGAATCCACGATCACGACGGACGCTTTATTTTTCCCTGACGCTGTCTTTTTCCCCTCACAAAAAACATCGGCAATCCGCTGGATTGGAGGACACGCATCGCACTACATGCTCTCGCGGACCTTGATATCGTGCATGGACTATTGGCATTATCTAGTAGAACAACACGAAATCATCCGACGCCACTCTAAACATAAAACGCATTTTGCGAACTTTCTAGGCAGCATGTTTCATAACCCCCCCGAAGCGGTGGGGAG